>NC_079190.1:12085804-12200804 GCF_029499605.1 Hyla sarda | reverse complement strand
ACAGGGAAGAGGGAACAAGGAAACGGGCAGGACAGGGCTCACAGGGACTACAGGGGAAAGGAGGGCGGGACTGTGAGTGGTACACCAGCCTCCAGAACCCGCCGCGGGCACAACAGGTGGGGAGGCCAGCTCAGCCATAAGCGAGCATGCCAGCCCTCACCCTCCTGCTCCATCCAGGCCATAACTAAGGGGCAGATACATACCAACCAGCAGCCAAAACTCCGGGTCCTGGGCAGATTGAGGGGGGAAGGGAGACACCACAGCTATAAATACCCAGGGGAGGGCCCCTGAAAGCCCGGGAAACTATTACACTCCTGATTGGTGCACTCCTTCCCCCCCACCCATGGGACATACCACTATAGTTACCAACAAGATTTCCAGGTGGGGGAGGGGGCTAAAAAACTTGCCTGTATTATTTCTTAACCCCTTAACTGCTTACCAGTCAGGGGGCAAGCTAGTTATGCATAGCTTGCCCCTCCAGTGATCGTCAGCGGACCACACGGGGCACCGTAAACGGCTATCCGGTGGCAGCTGAAACAGTCTGCGCTGTCGGATAGCCGTTTATGCGTAGGCCGGGGGGTCACTGTAGATACTCCACCAGGGGTCATTCAGCGCAAGAAATATGAAGGGTTTGGCTTTAAAGGGCTACTCCAGTGCTCCAGCGTTCTGAACATTGTGTTCAGAATGCTCAGAGCCGGAGGCCGTGCTCGTGATGTCACGACCACGCCCTCTCTTGACGTCATGCCACGCCCCCTCCACTCATGTCTATGGGAGGGGGCGTGTCGGCTGACACATCCCCTTCCATAGACATAAAGGGAGGGGGTGTAGAGATCTATCAAAACCTGTGCAAAGGAAAAGTTGACCAGTTGCCCATAGCAACCAATCAGGTCGCTTCTTTCATTTTTCAGAGGCCCTTTCAAAAATGAAAGAAGCTATATGATTGGTTGCTATGGGCAACAGGGCAACTTTTCCTCAGGCAAGGGTTGCCACCTTTCTCACAAAAATATACCGGCCATGCTAATTTGCATAATTAATTCTATATTTATGACATCACAGGATGCTCCGCCCATGTCCAGACACATTGCGTCACGTACTAGCCCAGAGACGGCAAATTGACCCCTCAGCCTCTGGAGTCTGGCAGTAAGGTCCACAGTGGGGGGCAGGGGTGGATTGACAACTCATGGGGACCCCAGGTAATAAGGCTCCTTTCACACTACCGTTTTCGCCCGGAAGATAGCGGGAGAAAAAATAGTGCATGAACCGTCTTTTTCTCCCATTATGTTTGACCGCAATAACGGGAGTTATAAAGGACGCCAGAGGAATCCCATTCAAGTGATTGGGATCCTCTTTGCCCGTTATAACTCCCGTTAGGCTTCGTTACAATAACGGATGTTAAGGGCGGTCAAAGTGGCCCAAAGTAGCCTTAGAGTGTTAGAGTGTGTGGTGGCCCAGTACAGGAGTTGCACCCCTGTATCCTTGCTGCCCTGTCAGGCAGCCTTCATACAGTGACCCCTGAGCCCCCCCTTCACCTGTTCCTTTGTATATCTGCTTCGATGCTTGTTATATAGAGTATCATATATCAAATCTGTTATGCCTTTAAGACCTGTTGTCATGTGATTGTAACCCAGTGAGGTACCAGTGACCATGTGACCTAAGGGTGACCTATGGGACCCCTCAGAGTCTCCCCCATATAAGTCCTGGGTGGAGCCTCCTCTTTCTTTTTAAGTCTTTGCTGAGTTGCAGTGAGGTCAAGTCCTAGGTGTGTGTCTGGAGCCCAGAGGAGGCCTAAAGTCTACCACGAAGCCTAAAGTCCAGTACCCCACAGGTCAAGTCAAAGAAGTCAAAGCCTGGTAAGCTACAGAAGGGGTGAAGCCAGTCATAGTCTGCCATAGGCAAGTCAGTCCAAGTCAATCTGTCTTCAGTCAGCGTGGCTCTGCAGCAAATTGTCCCAGTCCACCAAAAGTCCCAGCAAGCCCTGAGGTTTCTGAAGTCACTGGTCACCTCCTTGGGCCCAGCCAAGCTGTATAGACTTTTACACCTGTCTGACTTAGTAAAGCTGCCGTTGTTCCGTAACTTGACGTCGGAGTCATTATTTGCCCCCCGGGCCTAGCCCAGGATCCAGCGGTATTCCTTCGGGTGGTGTAGAGGATAAACCACGTTCTGGCGTCACGAACACAAGGGGTTAATGCCATCTGCCCCTAGGGTAATTCCGTCTGCCCTCATCACACCCTTACCACAAGTGGATCATGGGGGGGCCGCTAGGGTTGCCACCTTTCTTGCCCAAAAATACCAGCCAATGCTAATTTGCATGATTATTTATATATGCGTAACCACATTAATTCGCCTCCCTCTGACCCCCCTGTGCCATAATCATGCCAATTGATTCCCTCTGTGCCATAATTTTACTAATTTCAATTGATCCCCGTATCATAACCATTCCAATTGATGTACCGCCCCCCCCCTCACCGATCCCCTATGCCATAACCATTTTAATTGATTCCACCCCATCATATGCATTTTAATTTGACTCCCTCCTTCATTTCCCCGCCGGTGGTCTAGCGCTGCCTGTACCTCACCAGTCCTGTATGTCTCCAGGCACAGGTGCAGGCAGCTTCTATTGGCACCGGCGGGCTTTCTGTGAGTGCAGCACTTACAGTGACGAGTGACGTCCTCCTGCGCGACTCCTCGGCGCGAGAGGATGTCTCTTGTTACTGCTGCAAACCGCTGCTCACAGCTCCCTGATTTAAAGTGGGCCGCGGCACTGTCTGTTGAGCAGCTCAGGCTGCAGCCACTTAGAACAGTGAGCAGCAGCTGTTGCGTCTGCTACTGCACCGGGGCCATTTTGATTCTGGCCGGGCACTCCTTGCCATTGCATGTCTGGTATTTTTCATAGAAAATTTCCAGCAGCAACATGGAAATACCGGCTGTGCCCGCAAAATACCGGCTGTGCCCGCAAAATACCGGCTGGGTGGCAACCTTAAAGGGGGCCCCCCGCGATCAGACATCTTATCCCCTAGATGGGGGGCCCACCAGATGTTGCAAAACTACAACTCCCAGCCTGACAGAAAACCAGACTGTTGGCCATATTCTCAGGTTCCTCCTCTTACCTCGGAGATCGTGTGTTTCCTTCACAGCTTTCAATGTAGCTTCAACACCTTTCTCTCCATTGCCCATATTGGTTACGATTCCAATAGGAAGCCCATGGTTCCTCAGAGCGCTGGCGACTTTCCGTGCCGTGTCCACCCAAATATCCTCATTAGAAGACACCACCCCCACGTGCGCCCACCTAAAATACTTCATAAATTGAAATAAAACTTTGGTGGGCATTGGCGTAGTCCTGGCAAAGGTCGGGAAACTGATTTTATTATCCAGGTCGTGGTTGATACAGGCCCAAGAGAATATGGCTTTGTTCCAATTTTTACCTAAAAGCGAGGCAGAATCGCAGTACCCGGGGTTTTGCGGGCCTACGAATGCTGAAGAAAGTTTGTCAAAACCTGCAAAGTCTACTAGAGCTTTCGAAGTTTCACAATGTTCCTCTAAAATGTTGTAATCCAGTTTATGCATCAATTGGAGCGAGGAGTCATTGTTGATCTTGATGACCGCCAAACGGGCGGCCAAGTCCGGCAAGGCCTTAGAGAAGAGCGGGTCACATTTCCAAGGACCGACTACGCCCACGGTAAAGTTCACACTGTCCACGCTCGAAGGCTTCATGAGTAATCCTAATAGGAAGCACCAAGGAACCACATGAAATGGGAACGTTCTGGAAGGTTTTTGTGTTCTTCGGAGCTGCTTGGGATCTTGGAGCCTTGATCTCTTCCACAAGAAGTCTCCAAGGCTTGAGAAAAGATAAAACATTGTCTTATAGCTTGGTACCGTGAAGCTAAGGTCCTTCACTGGCCATGAATCTTCAACCAAGGAAGGTCCTGAAGAAAAAGAAGAACATTTTTTTAAAATTCAAAAACAAAACAAACAAACAAAAAAAAATTCTTTGGTAGACACCAAACTGAACTCGTCTAATGTTTATCTCAAACTCTTGGAAGTTTTAAAGGGGTACTCCACTGGAAAACGTTTTCTTTTAAATCAACTGGTGCCAGAAAGTTAAACAGATTTTCAAATGACTTCTATTTAAAAAAAATCCCAATCCTTCCAGTACTTCACAGCTGCTGTATAATATACAGGAAGTTCTTTTCTTTTCTAATTTCCTTTCTGTCTGACCGCAGTGCTCTCTGCTGACACCTCTGTCCGTGTCAGGAACTGTCCAGAGCAGCAGAGGTTTGCTATGGGGATTTTCTCCTGCTCTGGACAGTTCCGGACATGGACAGAGGTGTCAGCAGAGAGCACTGTGGTCAGACAGAAAGGCAATTCTAAAAGAAAATAACTTCCTCTGTATTATACAGCAGCTGATAAGTACTGGAAGGATTGGGATTTTTTTTAATAGAAGTCACTTACAAATCTGTTTAACTTTCTGACACCAGTTGATTTAAAAGAAAATGTTTTCAAGTGGAGTACCCCTTTAACAATCCCCACCCAAATGTTTGCGACTGTCAGATGTAGCAGAGCTGAATGTGCAGTTTAAAGTGGTACTCCCCTTGAAAACATTTTTTTTTTTTTAAATCAACTGGGGCCAAAAATTTAAACAGATCTGTAAATGACTTCTATTAAAAAATCCTAATCCTTTCTGTACTTATCAGCTGCTGTATGCTCCACAGGAAGTTCTTTTCTTTTTGAATTTCCTTTCTGTCTGACCACAGTGCTCTCTGCTGACATCTCTGTCCAATTTAGGAACTGTCCAGAGAAGGATAGGTTTGCTATGGGGATTTGTTCCTACTCTGGACAGTTCCTAAAATGGACAGAGGTGTCAGCAGAGAGCACTATGGTCAGACAAAAAGGAAATTCAAAAAGAAAATAACTTCCTGTGGAGCATACAACAACTGATAAGTACTGGAAGGATTAAGATTTTTTAATAGAAGTAATTTACAAATCTGTTTAACTTTTTGGCACCAGTTGATTTAAATTTTTTTTTTTCCAGGGGAGTACCCCTTTAAAGGGGTACTCCGCTGCCCCAGCGTTCAGAACATTATGTTCCGAATGCTTGGAGCGGGCGGCGGTGGTTGGGTCGTCACTACCACGCCCGTTGTTATGTCACGCCACGCCCCCTCAATGCAAGCCTATGGGAGGGGGCGTGGCTGCCGCCACGCCCCCCTCATAGACTTGCATTGAGGGGGCATGACGTGACGCCACGACCCTGGCCCCCCACACCCAGTATTCTAAATGAACGTTGGGTGCTGCACAGATAACATGGGGGTCCCAGCGGCAGGACCCCCGCGATCAGACATCTTATCCCCTATCCTTTGGATAAAATGTCTTGTTTTGCGCAGTTCCATAAAAACCCACAGATGTGACAAAGTGTCCTACGACTCTGCTACATCTGTGTGAGGAAATAAAAGGGTTAATTCCCAGCGGTTTGGAAGCCATTCATTGTGCTAGCGGAAAAATCCTATTTATATCATTCCGGAGACCCACAAAGAATATCAGATGTCAATACTGCATTTAATTTGTCGAGTCAGCAAATTTTGATTAAAATATGTTAAAGGGGTACTCCGGTGGGGGGAAAAATTATTTTAAATCAACTGGAGCCAGAAAGTTAAACAGATTTGTAAATTACTTCTATAAAAAAATCTTAATCCTTCCAGTACTTATCAGCTGCTGTTTACTACACAGAAAGTTATTTACTTTTTGAAATTCTGCTCTCTGCTGACACCTCTGTCCGTATCAGGAACTGTCCTGAGTAGGAGCAAATCATCATAGCAAACATATGCTGCTCCAGACAGTTACTGACATGGACAGAGGTGACAGCAGAGAGCGCTGTGGTCAGACAGAAAGGAAATTCAAAAAGAAAAGAACTTCTTGTGGAGCATACAACAGCTGATAAGTACAGAAAGGATTAGGATTTTTTTAATAGAAGTAATTTACAGATCTGTTTAACTTTTTGGCCCCCGTTGATTTAAAAAAAATGTTTTCCAGGGGAGTACCCCTTTAAACCGCACATTCAGCTCTGCTACATCTGACAGTCGCAAACAATTGGGTGGGGATTGTTAAAGGGGTTATCCAGGAAAAACTGGCTCCAGAAAGTTAAACAGATTTGTAAATTACTTCTATTTAAAAAATCTTAATCCTTTCAGTACTTATGAGCTTCTGAAGTTAAGGTTGTTCTTTTCTGTCTAAGTGCTCTCTGATGACATGTGTCTCGGGAACCACCCAGATTAGAAGCAAATCCCCATAGCAAACCTCTTCTAAACTGGGCGTTTCCCGAGACAGGTGTCATCAGACAGGACTTAGACAGAAAAGAACAACCTTAACTTCAGAAGCTCATAAGTACTGGAAGGATTAAGATTTTTTTAATAGAAGAAATTTACAAATCTGTTTAACTTTCTGGAGCCAGTGGATTTAAAATATATTGTTTTCCATCGGAGTACCCCTTTAAGGAGGAGACAGGTGATTTGCCATAGGAATTAGGGAGTACGGTGTCACCTCTGTCGATTATAAAGGGTCTGTCTTACCATCTGTACAGACCCTCCTATCAGTCATGTATGTATCAGAAACACTCGTCCTGTAATATAACCTACATAACATTGCTGGCAGCCAATACCTATAACAAAAAGCTACAATGCAGGTAAGTACTGGAAGGATTAAGATTTTTAAATAGAAATAATTTACAAATCTGTTTAACTTTCTGGTACCAGGTGATTTAAAACATTTTTTTCCAGGGGAGTACCCCTTTAATGTCACATTAAAGGGGTACTCCCCTGGAAAAAAAAAATTTAAATCACCTGGTACCAGAAAGTTAAACAGATTTGTAAATTACTTCTATTTAAAAATCTTAATCCTTCCAGTACTTATCAGCTGCTGTATGCTCCACAGGAAGTTCATTTTGAATTTTCTTTCTGTCTGACCACAGTGCTCTCTGCTGACACCTCTGTCCATTTTAAGAACTGTCCAGAGAAGGATAGGTTTGCTACAGGGATTTGCTCCTACTCTGGACAGTTCCTAAAATGGACAGAGGTGTCAGTAGAGAGCACTGTGGTCAGACAGAAAAGAACTTAAAAAAGAAAAGAACTTCCTGTGTAGTATACAGCAGCTGATAAGTACTGGAAGGATTAAGATTTTTAAATAGAAGTAATTTACAAATTTGTTTAACTTTCTGGCACCAGTTGATTTAAAAAAAAAAGTTTTCTAGTGGAGTGCCCCTTTAAGGAGGAGTGTATCCAAAAAGAGTTTAAAAAATAAAGTCCTCTATACCGTTCCTACCTCTTCTGGTTTTGGCTAATGAAATGTGACTATAGAAGGGACCGTAAGTAATGGGAGCCCCATTGGCAATGATGGTATCTTTTTTTCTTTTCTGTTTTATATTTTTTTTATTTTTTGGCTTATATAGTGCAGCATATGCTATTATTACAGAATAATGTAGAGGTTCTTGTGCATGCTTCCTTGTTTTAGGTGATGTGGCAGGCATGAGGTTTTCATCCATACAGATTGCAATTCCATCACTGAAATGATGTCCTAATGCTGCCTACATTTCCAATCAATCTTCTGGCTTTGCAAAGAGATGGGGTGGTGTCTGATCGCTGCAGCTGGTCCTCTAGAATAGGCTGCTGGTGCTGGAGGTCACCCAGGTGAAATGATTAGACTCATAAGTGGGTTGAGATCAGAATTGTACAGACATTTTGACATGTTTGTAATAAATATATATATATATATATATATATATATATATTATGATTTTGCAGCAATTTGCGCAAATACTGCAATCCATGAAGTGATTTGGGGAAAATCATGACAAATAAACTGGACAGACCTCCCAATATTGCAGCGAGTAATCACAGGCTCAGTGAAGATTTATAACTACTAAATATCCTGATTCCATAGAGATAGCAGCAGCAGCAGTATACAGATAGAGCTGGAGGGAAGGGGTATAACTACTATATATCCTGATCTCATAGATAGAGCAGGAGCAGTATACGGATAGAGCTGGAGGGGAGGTGTATAACTACTATATATCCTGATCCCATAGAGATAGCAGCAGCAGTATACAGATAGAGCTGGAGGGAAGGGGTATAACTACTATATATCCTGAACCCATAGATAGGGCAGCAGCAGTATACAAATTGAGCTGGAGGGGAGGTGTATAACTACTATATATCCCATAGAGATAGCAGTAGTAGTATACAAATAGAGCTAGAGGGGGAGGTATATAACTGGGGATGACAAGGGTGCCGCGCCGGAGATCGCCCTAGCAGCGGGACCCCTGCGATCAGACATCTTATCCGTTATCCTTTAGATAGGGGATAAGATGTTTTTCGGCAGAGTACCCCTTTAAGTAGGGATTGTCCAAACTAGAGAAACCCCCAGCTGTTTTTTTTCCCCACAGACAGCGCCACTCTTGTCCTCAGGTTGTGTGCGGAATTGCAGCTCAGTCCCACTGAAGTGAATGGAGCCAAGTTGTAACACCACACACAACCTGAGGACAGGGAGGGTGCTGTTTTTGTAATTCTGGATAACCCCTTTATTCTGGAACATCAACATTCCCTCAACCCCCTTTTCTACTACAGAGCTACAGTATAAAGTACAGTAACCACCCCCCCCCCCCCCCCCGACCTGCGATGGCCTTCGCATAAATGGCTATCTGGCAGCGCAGACTGCTTCAGCTGCCCCCGGATAGCCCTTTACGGTGCCCCGTGTGGTCCGCTGACGATCACTCACCTGTCCTCGGGGCTCCGGCGCGTCCTCTTTGGGATCCCCTGCATCGTCGGCGCTCTCCATTGTCGTCATCACGTCGCTGCGCACGCCGTCCCGTCATCCAATAGGAGCGGAGTGCGTAGCGACGTGATGGCGGCGACGGAGAGCGAGGATGGCGGGGAAGCAGAGGCCTTACCGGAGCATTGGGGACACCTCGGGGACGCGGCGACAGCGATGGACGGCGACATCCCGGGCAGCGGTGACAAGCGGTGACGGTCTGGAGCGGTGGGGACAGATGAGTATAACCTCCAATACCAGTGGTCTTCAACCTGCGGACCTCCAGATGTTGCAAAACTAAAACTCCCAGCATGCCCGGACAGCCGTTGGCTGTCCGGGCATGCTGGGAGTTGTAGTTTTGCAACATCTGGAGGTCCGCAGGTTGTAGACCACTGTCCTATATTTTACAGTGCACGGATCCCTCAACATACGATGGTTTCAACAAACGATGGTCCATTTGGAGCGGATTACCATTGTGGTGTCCCAGTACCGCATTCTCTACGGTACCTGTTTAGTTATGGGTCCCCATAGCCAGAGTCCCTAGGACTTAGGGATCCCTGCCAGCCAGTCTACCCCTAGTCGCCTCTATTCTAGTGTATAGATCTCTAATTTATTCATATGTTAATATAAATAGAATAACATGTGTAAATAAAAGGTTAATTATTTGTTTCCATTAGCGTTGCAGGACCTGCGGGTCATGTGACGAGGTGAACTCTATGGTATTTAGGCTTAAGGACCTTTGGAGGCCCTGTGACGTAAGCAATCCCATCTCACCATGTAATGGGGAATGGCAGACGTTCGGACCAATCAGATTCGCCACGCCCCCTGCCCATATAAGGGAGCGGCGGCCATCTTATCTCTCTCTTACTCCTGTGCTCTTGATGAGAGAAGACCTGTACAGCAGTAATCGCAGTGAGTTAGGCCTGAGCCTTGCAGCAACGGCCGAACAATTATAACTATAGAGTGTATCACCTCCCAAACACTCTGCAGCATCACCGGACCTAATACCTCCCCAGAGACTTTGGGGGAGATTTATCAAAACCTGTGCAAAGGAAAAGTTGCCCAGTTGCCCATAGCAACCAATCAGATCGCTACTTTCATTTTTCAGAGGCCTTGTTAAAAATGAAAGCAGCGATCTGATTGGTTGCTATGGGCAACTGGACAACTTTTCCTTTGCACAGGTTTTGATAAATCTCCCCCATTTATGTCTAACTCAAGGTCCCCAACTACTGCCAGTCACTAAGCAACCTAAGGACTGTTTGTAGGAGACTGTTACTGTGCCATGAATATTGCAAGTTTAAATCTCCTTGTGGACCTTCAGTTATTTTATGCACCTATCGTTACTGGGAAGGGCGGCGATAGGTCGGAACACTGATTCAGTATACCAGCCCTCAGCCTGGCGTCACGAACTCTAACTCTAGGGTTAAAGGGATATTCCAGGCAAAAGCTTTTTTTTTTTATATATATATATATATATATATCAACTGGCTCCGGAAAGTTAAACAGATTTGTAAATCACTTCTATTAAAAAATCTTAATCCTTCCAATAGTTATTAGCTTCTGAAGTTGAGTTGCTGTTTTCTGTCTAACTGCTTTCTGATGACTCACGTTACCGGGAGCTGGCCAGCTCCTATGGGGATATTCTCCCATCATGCACAGCTCCCGGGACGTGACATCATCATTGAGCAGTTAGACAGAAAACTTCAGAAGCTAATAACTATTGGAAGGATTAAGATTTTTTAAATAGAAGTAATTTACAAATCTGTTTAACTTTCCGGAGCCAGTTGCTATATAAAAAAAAGTTTTTGCCTGGAATACCCCTTTAACATTAATCCCTTCTATACCTGTACCATACCACCACTACCATACACCCCCCAAGGGCTACCACACCATCGTATGTTTAGGGACCACTGTATGGTGGACAGTGGAGTATCCTGAGTCCCTTATAAGCCTATAAGCAGCACCCGAGGCCTTCAATATGGCACTACATATCAATATGGCCCCCCCTCTACAATTCACATGGGCCCTTCCAGTCTCCATTTGCGTTGCGCTGAGAGAGTCACGACTGACGTAGACCCAGCTGAATTAAGTGAATGGATTATGATGGTCTTAATGCTCATCGCTTTGTCAGCACAAGGATGGGGGATTTGTTGGAGAGTTTCACCGGCTGCGGTGAGAATACCAAATCCCTGATGTACAGTCCACCCCCTCCAGGCTTAAGGAACGTTGCGTGCTCATACCGCTGACACCTCCATAGACTGCGAGCGAGGGGGACAGCCACAGATAACATTACCCTATGGGAGCTGTATGAGGCTATGTTCACACAGTGTAAAACATGGCGTAAGGTTTTACAAAAATACCTACCGGCCATAATATGGAATATTTTTGCTGAATAATGTGTTGCATTAAAGGGGTATTCCAGGAAAAACTTTTTTTTATATATATATGTCAACTGGCTCCAGAAAGTTAAACAGATTTGTAAATTACTTCTATTAAAAATCTTAATCCTTTCAGTACTTATGAGCTTCTGAAGTTAAGGTTGTTCTTTACTGTCTAAGTACTCTCTGGTGACACCTGTCTCGGGAACCGCCCAGTTTAGAAGAGGTTTGCTATGGGGATTTGCTTCTAAACTTGGCGGTTCCCGAGACACATGTCATCAGAGAGGACTTAGACAGAAAAGAACAACCTTAACTTCAGAAGCTCATAAGTACTGAAAGGATTAAGATTTTTTTAATAGAAGTCATTTACAAATCTGTTTAACTTTCTGAAGCCAGTTGATATATAAAACAAAGTTTTTCCTGGATAACCCCTTTAAAGTCTTTGGCAGTGTTTCCCAACCAGGGTGCCTCCAGCTGTTGCAAAACTACAACTCTCAGAATGCCGGGAGAATGCCGTTTTGCAACAGCTGGAGGCACCCTGGTTGGGAAATGCTGCCTTAGGGGGTATATGAAATTCTTGGACTACCCATTTAACCCCTTAAAGGGGTTTTCCACCATAAGGTGATTTTAGTACGTACCTGACAGACAGTAATGGACATGCTTAGGAAGGATCTGCGCTTGTCTTGGGGCTAAATGGCTATGTTGTGAGACTACCATAACACTGTGGCTAGCTTTTTGTGAACTGGTATTTCCTGTTTGAGTTTTCTTTTTTTGACTACAAATCCCACAATTCCATTTTCCTCCCTCCCATACATCAGCCACCCCACCCATTGAAACATAAATGAGCTGCATCCATTCAAAAGACCTGTGGTTTTCAATCAGGGGGCCTACAGCTGTTGCATTAGTTGCAGATTGATCCCTCCACTCATTGAAGCAGACAGGCTCCCTGTCATCAGCTGACTAGTGATGTCAGGTCTCGGCCTCATTGCAACCTGGGAAAAATCTGAGACAACAGTCATTTTGTATGCTGGTAAAAATAAATAGTGGGGTGAAAATCACAGAAGAATTGTGAGAAAACCGTCACTCACAGGTACAGACACTATATTATGGACTACACTAACTTTACAGCCCCTGTAGCATAGTCACATAAAATAAATCCTGAAATACCCCTTTACCTCCCTTGCCTGTGCCAACTGCGGAGTCTAGGTAGAGGGCTCCCTATGTTTGGCAATGGCGCTCTGTGAACGCCAATGCTTGGTACAGATTGGTTGCCATGACAGCCGGAGGCATAAGAAAGGCCTGCCATGACTATGTGCCTATTAGAAAAAGAAAAATAATAGAAAATATAGAATGAGTAAGATAAATGTGTATATATGTATATATACATACATATAAATAAGGAATTAATACAATAAATGCTGATGGACCTGAATCAGGGCTGGATACAGTAATAAATGCAATTTAAAATATTTAATACATAATTTAACCTCTCACATCTGGGCAGGGCCCTTGCATCAGATGTAAAATGAGTACAATGAAATAGAGTTAAAAAAAATTAAAAATCAACCACCTAAAAATAAACACATGTGTATATATACAGTACAGACTAAAAGTTTGGACACCTTCTCATTCAGAGTTTTCTTTATTTCCATGACTATGAATATTGTAGATTCACACTGAAGCCATCAAAACTATGAAGTAACACGTGTGGAATTATAGACATAACAAAAAAGTGTGAAAATCTGTCATATTCTAGGTTCTAGCTCCTTTTGCTTTGATTCCTGCTTTGCACACTCTTGGCATTCTCTTGATGAGCTTCAAGAGGTAGTCACCTGAAATGATCTTCACTTCACAGGTGTGCTGGTGTGGGGGAGGAGGTGTGGTGGTGTGGAGGAGGGGGTGTGATGGTGTGGAGGAGGAGGAGGTGTGCTGGTGGGGAGGAGGAGGTGTGATCGTGTGGAGGAGGAGGTGTGATGGTGTGGGGGAGGAGGTGTGATGGTGTGGAGGAGGAGGTGTGATGGTGTGGAGGAGGAGGAGGTGTGCTGGTGGGGAGGAGGAGGTGTGATGGTGTGGAGGAGGAGGTGTGATGGTGTGGAGGAGGAGGTGTGATGGTGTGGAGGAGGAGGAGGTGTATTGGTGGGGAGGAGGAGGTGTGATGGTGTGGAGGAGGAGGTGTGATGGTGTGGAGGAGGAGGAGGTGTGATGGTGTGGAGGAGGAGGAGGTGTGCTGGTGGGGAGGAGGAGGTGTGATGGTGTGGAGGAGGAAGTGTGATGGTGTGGAGGAGGAGGAGGTGTGCTGGTGGGGAGGAGGAGGTGTGATGGTGTGGAGGAGGAGGTGTGATGGTGTGGAGGAGGAGGTGTGATGGTGTGGAGGAGGAGGAGGTGTGATGGTGTGGAGGAGGAGGAGGTGTGATGGTGGGGAGGAGGAGGTGTGATGGTGTGGAGGAGGAGGTGTGCTGGTGGGGAGGAGGAGGTGTGATGGTGTGGAGGGGGAGGTGTGATGGTGTGGGGGAGGAGGTGTGATGGTGTGGAGGAGGAGGAGGTGTGATGGTGTGGAGGAGGAGGAGGTGTGATGGTGTGGAGGAGGAGGAGGTGTGATGGTGTGGGGGGAGGAGGTGTGATGGTGTGGAGGGGGAGGTGTGATGGTGTGGGGGAGGAGGTGTGATGGTGTGGGGGAGGAGGTGTGATGGTGTGGGGGGGGGGAGGTGTGATATTGTGCCTATGTGCCTATTAGAAAAAGAAAAATAATAGAAAATATAGAATGAGTAAGATAAATGTGTATATATGTGTATATACATACATATAAATAAGGAATTAATACAATAAATGCTGATGGACCTGAATCAGGGCTGGATACAGTAATAAATGCAATTTAAAATATTTAATACATAATTTAACCTCTCACATCTGGGCAGGGCCCTTGCATCAGATGTAAAATGAGTACAATGAAATAGAGTTAAAAAAAATTAAAAATCAACCACCTAAAAATAAACACATGTGTATATATACAGTACAGACTAAAAGTTTGGACACCTTCTCATTCAGAGTTTTCTTTATTTCCATGACTATGAATATTGTAGATTCACACTGAAGCCATCAAAACTATGAAGTAACACATGTGGAATTATAGACATAACAAAAAAGTGTGAAAATCTGTCATATTCTAGGTTCTAGCTCCTTTTGCTTTGATTCCTGCTTTGCACACTCTTGGCATTCTCTTGATGAGCTTCAAGAGGTAGTCACCTGAAATGATCTTCACTTCACAGGTGTGCTGGTGTGGGGGAGGAGGTGTGGTGGTGTGGAGGAGGGGGTGTGATGGTGTGGAGGAGGAGGAGGTGTGCTGGTGGGGAGGAGGAGGTGTGATGGTGTGGAGGAGGAGGTGTGATGGTGTGGGGGAGGAGGTGTGATGGTGTGGAGGAGGAGGTGTGATGGTGTGGAGGAGGAGGAGGTGTGCTGGTGGGGAGGAGGAGGTGTGATGGTGTGGAGGAGGAGGTGTGATGGTGTGGGGGAGGAGGTGTGATGGTGTGGAGGAGGAGGTGTGATGGTGTGGAGGAGGAGGTGTGATGGTGGGGAGGAGGAGGTGTGATGGTGGGGAGGAGGAGGTGTGATGGTGTGGAGGAGGAGGTGTGCTGGTGTGGAGGAGGAGGTGTGATGGTGTGGAGGAGGAGGAGGTGTGATGGTGTGGAGGAGGAGGAGGTGTGCTGGTGGGGAGGAGGAGGTGTGATGGTGTGGAGGAGGAGGTGTGATGGTGTGGAGGAGGAGGAGGTGTGCTGGTGGGGAGGAGGAGGTGTGATGGTGTGGAGGAGGAGGTGTGATGGTGTGGAGGAGGAGGAGGTGTGATGGTGTGGAGGAGGAGGAGGTGTGCTGGTGTGGAGGAGGAGGTGTGATGGTGTGGAGGAGGAGGAGGTGTGCTGGTGGGGAGGAGGAGGTGTGATGGTGTGGAGGAGGAGGTGTGATGGTGTGGAGGAGGAG
The DNA here is from genome assembly GCF_029499605.1 of Hyla sarda. NCBI lineage: Eukaryota > Metazoa > Chordata > Amphibia > Anura > Hylidae > Hyla > Hyla sarda. The sequence goes on along the minus strand of NC_079190.1, from coordinate 12,185,661 downwards.
GTGTGATGGTGTGGAGGAGGAGGAGGTGTGATGGTGTGGGGGAGGAGGTGTGATGGTGTGGAGGAGGAGGAGGTGTGATGGTGGGGAGGAGGAGGTGTGATGGTGTGGAGGAGGAGGTGTGCTGGTGGGGAGGAGGAGGTGTGATGGTGTGGAGGGGGAGGTGTGATGGTGTGGGGGAGGAGGTGTGATGGTGTGGAGGAGGAGGAGGTGTGATGGTGTGGAGGAGGAGGAGGTGTGATGGTGTGGGGGGAGGAGGTGTGATGGTGTGGAGGGGGAGGTGTGATGGTGTGGGGGAGGAGGTGTTATGGTGTGGGGGAGGAGGTGTGATGGTGTGGGGGGGGGGGAGGTGTGATGGTGTGGAGGAGGAGGTGTGCTGGTGGGGAGGAGGAGGTGTGATGGTGTGGAGGAGGAGGTGTGCTGGTGTGGAGGAGGAGGTGTGATGGTGTGGAGGAGGAGGAGGTGTGATGGTGTGGAGGAGGAGGAGGTGTGCTGGTGGGGAGGAGGAGGTGTGATGGTGTGGATGAGGAGGTGTGATGGTGTGGAGGAGGAGGTGTGATGGTGTGGAGGAGGAGGAGGTGTGATGGTGGGGAGGAGGAGGTGTGATGGTGTGGAGGAGGAGGTGTGATGGTGTGGAGGAGGAGGAGGTGTGATGGTGTGGAGGAGGAGGAGGTGTGCTGGTGGGGAGGAGGAGGTGTGATGGTGTGGAGGAGGAAGTGTGATGGTGTGGAGGAGGAGGAGGTGTGCTGGTGAGGAGGAGGAGGTGTGATGGTGTGGAGGAGGAGGTGTGATGGTGTGGAGGAGGAGGTGTGATGGTGTGGAGGAGGAGGAGGTGTGATGGTGTGGGGCAGGAGGTGTGATGGTGTGGAGGAGGAGGAGGTGTGATGGTGGGGAGGAGGAGGAGGTGTGATGGTGTGGAGGAGGAGGAGGTGTGATGGTGTGGGGGGAGGAGGTGTGATGGTGTGGAGGGGGAGGTGTGATGGTGTGGGGGAGGAGGTGTGATGGTGTGGGGGAGGAGGTGTGATGGTGTGGGGGGGGGGGGAGGTGTGATGGTGTGGAGGAGGAGGTGTGCTGGTGGGGTGGAGGAGGTGTGATGGTGTGGAGGAGGAGGTGTGCTGGTGTGGAGGAGGAGGTGTGATGGTGTGGAGGAGGAGGAGGTGTGATGGTGTGGAGGAGGAGGAGGTGTGATGGTGTGGAGGAGGAGGAGGTGTGCTGGTGGGGAGGAGGAGGTGTGATGGTGTGGATGAGGAGGTGTGATGGTGTGGAGGAGGAGGTGTGATGGTGTGGAGGAGGAGGAGGTGTGATGGTGGGGAGGAGGAGGTGTGATGGTGTGGAGGAGGAGGTGTGATGGTGTGGAGGAGGAGGAGGTGTGATGGTGTGGAGGAGGAGGAGGTGTGCTGGTGGGGAGGAGGAGGTGTGATGGTGTGGAGGAGGAAGTGTGATGGTGTGGAGGAGGAGGAGATGTGCTGGTGGGGAGGAGGAGGTGTGATGGTGTGGAGGAGGAGGTGTGATGGTGTGGAGGAGGAGGTGTGATGGTGTGGAGGAGGAGGAGGTGTGATGGTGTGGGGCAGGAGGTGTGATGGTGTGGAGGAGGAGGAGGTGTGATGGTGGGGAGGAGGAGGTGTGATGGTGTGGAGGAGGAGGTGTGCTGGTGGGGAGGAGGAGGTGTGATGGTGTGGAGGGGGAGGTGTGATGGTGTGGGGGAGGAGGTGTGATGGTGTGGAGGAGGAGGAGGTGTGATGGTGTGGAGGAGGAGGAGGTGTGATGGTGTGGAGGAGGAGGAGGTGTGATGGTGTGGAGGAGGAGGAGGTGTGATGGTGTGGGGGGAGGAGGTGTGATGGTGTGGAGGGGGAGGTGTGATGGTGTGGGGGAGGAGGTGTGATGGTGTGGGGGAGGAGGTGTGATGGTGTGGGGGGGGGGGAGGTGTGATGGTGTGGGGGTGCTTTGCTGGTGACACTTTTGGGGATTTATTCAGAATTGAAGGCATACTGACCCAGCATGGCTACCACAGCATCTTGCAGCGGCTGCTATTCCATCCGGTTTGCGTTTAGTTGGACCATCATTTATTTTTCAACAGGACAATGACCCCAAACACCTCCAGGCTGTGTAAGGACTATGTGACCAAGAAGGAGAGTGATTGGGGGCTGCGCCAGATGACCTGGCCTCCACAGTCACCGGACCTGAACCCAATCCAGATGGTTTGGGGTGAGCTGGACCACAGAGTGAAGGCAAAAAGGGCCAACAAGTGCTAAGCATCATGGGAAATCCTTCCAGACTGGTGGAAGACCATTTCAGGTGACTACAGCTCATCAAGAGAATCCAAGAGTGTGCAAAGCAGGAATCAAAGCAAAAGGAGCTAGAACCTAGAATATGACATATTTTCACACTTTTTTGTTATGTCTATAATTCCACACGTGTTAATTCATAGTTTTGACGCCTTCAGTGTGAATCTACAATATTCATAGTCATGAAAATAAAGAAAACTCTGAATGAGAAGGTGTCCAATGTATTGTATATCTATCTATCTATCTATCTATATATATATATATATATATGTATAGCCTATGGATATAGCTTTACGATGTCTATATATGGGGGGGGGGGAAATAATATATATATATATATATATATATATATATATATATATATATATATATAAAGAGAATGACGCTTGCAGCACACCCGTAAAGTGCAAAATAATAGGTTTATTTACCCATGTGAACAATACAACGTTTCAGCAGCATCACGCTGTAGCGTGATGCTGCTGAAACGTTGTATTGTTCACATGGGTAAATAAACCTATTATTTTGCACTTTACGGGTGTGCTGCAAGCGTCATTCTCTTTGGATCTACCTTCATGGTCTGCGATTGGGACTGTGCCACTTTGCCTGCTTGCACCCCAATATATTCTGGACTGCTTCTGGTTGTGCTGCCTCCACTATTGCTATATATATATATATATATATATATATATATATATATATATATATATAATCTGACAATCTTGGATAATAATGTCTGATGTGTCTAAATGGCAATTCAGGGAGCGATGTTACCAGAAATAATATCAGTGGTAATTCAGTAAGGCTAGGTTCAGACTACGGAATCTCTGGGCAGAAAATTTCCGCCCGGAGATTCCGAGTGCGGCCATCGCTGACTGAATCAGTCGGCGCTAGGACCGTGCGGACACCGCAGTCTCCAATAGACTGCAATGTGTTCCGGGCGGATTTCTGCCTGAAGAAAGAGCACCGCCATTCTTCAGGCGGAAATTTCCAAGCGCATTTTCTGTTCACAAATTCCGTAGTCTGAACCTAGCCTTACAGTTCAGAAATGCGGTGATCGTGATACCTGCAGTCCGCCATGTAATTTATTATTACGATCTGTGCAGCCTGTGCAGCAATAATAAATTACATCGCGGACAGCAGGTATCGCTATCACCGCAATTCTGAACGGTTACTGAATTACCACTGATATTATTTCTGGTAACATCACTCCCTGAATTGCCATTTGGACACATCAGACTTTATTATCAAGATTGTCGGATTTTATATATATATATATATATATATATATATATATATATATATATATATATTTCCCATATATGGACACAGCAAAGCTATATCCATAGGCTATATATATATATATATATATATATATATATATATATATATATATATATATATATATATTTATTTTTAGGATGGTTGATTTTTACATTTTTTTTACTCTATTTCATTGTACTCATTTTACATCTGATGCAAGGGCCCTGCCCAGATATGAGAGGTTATATTATATATTAAATATTTTTTAATTGCATTTTTTACTGTATCCATCCATGATTCAGGCCCATCAGCATTTATTGTATTAATTCATTTTTTGTATGTATGTATATACACATATATATACATTTATCTTACTCATTTCATATCTTCTATTATTTTTCTTTTTCTTCTCCATTTTCTCCCTTCACATAAAAAGTGACCTGTATTATAAATGGGACATGGCAGTTTGCATTGGGGCCTGGGAGGCCCTGTTTAGATAACCAACACATGGACATCTAGTCGCTCCTTCAAGACCCCCCCCCCCCCCAAACATCGGAATACCCCGCTTCTAGACTGAGGTTTATCAAAACTCAGCCAAGCTTTGTGGTAAAGTACCCAGGATTGTTGGCAAGAATGGCAGGAGATGCATTTGTGGTGGCCCAGTATGGGAAGGTGTTACCCTGTATCCTTGCTGTCCTGTCAGGCAGCCTCCCTACAGTGTCCCCTTGCATCTGTTCCCCATGTAAATATGTTTCTAATGTATTATACCATGTAATGTGTTCAGGAAGCGTTGTCACTTTAAGACTGTTTACCATGTGACTTGTCATGTGATTGTTACCCAGGAGGTACCAGTGACCAGGTGATCCCAGGGTGACCTATGGGCTCCCTGCTAGTCTCCCCCATATAAGTCCTGGGTAGAGCTAGCTCTCGCTCTTTCCTTACAAGTCTTTGCTGAGGTCAAGACGAGTCCTAGAGAGTCCAGAGTCATAGGAGCCTCAAGTCCAGTCTGCAGCCACAAGTAACCACAGTCTCAGTATTGTCAGTCAAGTCAGTCACAGTCACCATTTGTCAAGTCAATGTGGCCTGCAACAGCAAGCCCTTAAGGTCTACCCTCAGTAAAGCTACCGTTATCCGTAACTTGGCGTCGGAGTCATTATTGCCCCCATTCCTAGCCAAGGATCTAGTGATATACCTTAGGGTGGTATCAAGGATAAGCCACGCCCTGGCGTCACCAATACAAAGGGTTAATGCCATCTGCCCCTAGGGTAACATCTGCCCTCATCACACCCCGCTATCACACATTCTAAAACCCCGGATCAGAATGTCCAACCCCTGAGGATGTTTGTGACCTTGTTTTCATTATGACCCTTTGTCATGTATGATTTGGCTTCAAGGGAAATTTTCACCCAAAACTTAAAAATCTTCCATCTATTAATAAATCAAAGGTTGGGGCATCAGCTAAAGTTTCCTTATAATAGAGATATTGTGGAGCTTTCTTTTGGTTCCAGCAGTCATAATGGTCCTCACTTTGGCATTACCGCCTCAGGACCAGGGATGTAGCTATAGAGGTAGCAGAGGTAGCAGTTGCACCGGGGCCCTGGCGTCTAAGGGGACCCCAAAGCACATCTGCCCCATAAGTGAGCAGTACAATAATTGCCATATGGGGCCCTGTTGCAGAGTTTGCATCGGGCCCTGAAGCTACAAGCTACGCCTCTTCTCAGAACCCATTAGTATAAGGGGTAGTTTTCAAAACAGCTGTGCGGCCTGTGCCTATATAATATCTTAGCTTATGCTGTGTGATTGTACTGGGGATAGTGAACAAAGTTCAGAGGAGATCTTACTCTTCTCAGCGACTGTCTAGTCAGGAGGCCTCACTGTTCTCAGCGACAGTCTAGTCAGGAGGCCTCACTATTCTCATTAACATCATAGCCTTGTGTCCTCACTAATCTCAGGAGGCCTTGTTCTTCTCAGTGACACTACAGTCACTATTAGAGATGAGCGAATCGAATCTGACGAATCCGAATTCGTTACGAGTTTTAGGAAAAATTTGATTCGCAACTAATACGAATATAGCCGCAATTCGATCGCGCAAATCGCTTAATTAAACTCCATTTAGTGCGGTACAGGCTCCAGGGCATCTAAAATGGCGGATCCACATGTAGCGACATGGAACAAGGAATCCAGGGAAGCCGGGAACAAGGGTCAGCGGGGTGACCCTGAATCACATGCAGTATGCAGCCTATCAGCAGCCAGCCACCCCTATGATGTCACAGCCCTATATAATCGGCAGCCATCTTGCGGCCAATCAGCGTTCTATTACAGAGAGAGAGGGACAGACAGCAGTGTGTGTTGCACAGAAAAGCATTTTCACAGCAGCGATTCACCTAAAGCCCAAATCCAGCCTAGAAGCACTGATAGGGAAGGGAGTGAGATTGAGAGAGAAAGTGCAATTTTGGGTGTAGTACACAGCGACTGTGTGCTGCAGCACTGGTGTGTACAACAACTGAAAAGCTAATAGTATCCAGCCAGTTAGGGTGAGCAGAGCACTAAAAGCGTATTGTCCTCTATCAAGTGTAACCTGTGCGTACATCTAAGTGGTGTACCATTTTGTTCCTGTTAAAGTCTTACGGGCCTAGATACTGTGAAAGGCCAGCCAAAAGTACACACCTGTTGGTGTTGTACACAAATACTGTTTTAAGCGTACTGGAGCACATTGTCCTCCCCTCATAAGCGCATACCACATACGTACATCTAAGTGGTGTACCATTTTGTTCCTGTTAGAGTCTTAAGGGCCTAGATACTGTCGGAGCGAGAGGCCAACCCATCTGCCGTCATCGATTGGTTAACACGGTCATCCACTTCCTCACAAGTGACATCTGACACCCCCAGTCAACAGTCGGTGGGTTCCTCAGACACAACCCTTAGTTGGCATGGCCAGGGAGCAGTCCCTGTCCTCCCATTGCCTCGGTCTTATGCTGCTCCCTCCGGTAAAGAAGTATCTTATGCTGTGGGTTCAGCTCCACTATTTACTGAGGACGATCTAATAGAGGACAGTCAGCAGCTACTGCCCAGCCAAGAAGTGTAGGAGACATCTGCGGCTCCCTCTGCTAGGCGGGCAAGTAGTGATGAGGAGAGTGACATGGGAGGCAGTGTTGCGAGCATTCAGGGTCCTGAAGCAGACACTGTTGAGGAACCTGAGGAGGACATCAGTGATGTGCAGACACAACTCGATGATGATGAATCCGATCGCACTTGGGAGCCAGGTGCAGAAGGGGCTTCATCATCAGGAGAAGAGGGTTGGCAGTCAGCATGGTGGCAGAAGTGGAAAGTCTGGAGCCAAACATGCCCGGGGGGAGACCACCTGGTTTGCGGGCAGCCTACCTTACCGGGAGGTAGTGGAACAGGGGTTCCTGGAGTCGGCTGCAGTAGCAGTCAATTAGTGTGGACTGTTGGTGGGAAAATCAGCAACTCGGTGGTGTGGCAGTTTTTCATCAAGCATCCGGAGGATGTTACCCTGGCCACATGCAAGATGTTTCGGCAGAAGGTGTGTTACCCTGGTCACATGCAAGATGTGTCAGCATATATTGGCACCATGGCCCTGTGTCAACATATGCAGCGTCACCATAAAGCGGCCTGGTAGAACTGTGGCTGATGTGGTGGTCAAGCCTGCTGCATCACCCAGTGGCACGCCGCTCCCTGTTTCAGCCAGCCAAGGCTCCACCACCTCAATCGAAGGGAGCTGTGTGTCATACCCATCTTCTGTCGCTCCAGATGCTCCTGCTCCTCCTACTTCGAGTCAGTCATTTCACCAGCAATCCATCGGCGGAGCCATGTCCAAGAGACAACAGTATGCGCCCACTCATCCAATGGCGCAGAAGCTGAATGTGCTCCTGTCCAAGTTGCTGGTGCTGCAGTCCCTCCCTTTTCAAGTGGTGGACTCTGCACTTTTCAGAGAACTGATGACTTGTGCCGAGCCAAGGTGGAGAGTCCCAAGCCGTCATTTCTTTGTGAAGAAGGCAGTACCAGCCCTGCACAATTTTTGTGGAACAGAAGGTTGGCCAGTCCTTGAGCCTGTCGGTGTGTACCATAGTGCACGTCAGCGCCGACATGTGGAGCTGTAACTATGGTCAGGGACAATACATGTCCTTTATGGCTCACTGGGTGAATGTGGTTCTTGTACAGCCACACTAGCAACTTTGACAGGTCACACCGATTCATTCTCCACGCTCTCAGGCCGTTGGTGACTCTGCCTCTTCATCCTACTCCGTGTCCTCAGCCTCCACTGCACAGACAACTCTCAGTGCCCCTCCAGAATACCATGTGTGTAGGGCACGGCGGTGTCACGCTGTTCTTCACATGGTTTGCCTTGGTGAACAGAGTTACAAGGGGAGGAGCTGCTAACTGCTATTTCATTCATCAAGAAATCGAATCATGGCTTACTCCACGAAAACTGGGAATGGGAACCATGGTGACCAACAATGGGAAGAACATCTTGTCTGGGCTGCAACAGGAAGCCTGAGCCATGCGCCCTGCATGTCACACATGTTCAATCTGGTTGTCAAGCACTACCTGAAGTGTTCGCCCCATCTGCAAGACATCCTAACAATGGGAAGGAAACTTTGCATGTACTTCAGCCCCTCGTACACCGCACAGCGCACCCTCCTTGAGCTGCAGCGTCAGAACGGTATCCCCCAACATAGTCTGATTTGAGATGTTTCCACACGTTGGAATTTCACCCTCCATATGTTGGACCGACTATAGGAACAGAGAAAAGCCATCACCGATTTCTTGATGATCCAAGCGGATAGGGGGACTACCCTGTGTAACTTCAATGTTAACCAGTGGCAGCTCATACGGGACACCTGCCGTTTGCTCAGGCCCTTTGAGGAAGCCATCTTTTTAGTCAGTCGCCAGGATTACGGGATGAACAACGTCATTCCACTGCTTCATTTCCTACAACACATGTTGGAGACGATGACTGGTCAGGGCACTGGAGACGTGGCGCCTACATCTCAAGACCACATGAGCCCTGTGGGGGCTGAACTGGAGGAGGAGGGGCACAGTGGAGAACAGTTTAGGTTTCGCAAGATGTGAGGTTTTTCTAGTCATCTGACAGGAGAGGAGGAGCAGGAACAGCCAGAGGAGCTGGAGGGTTATGAGGAAGGCGAGACAGAGGACCCAGACACACCGTGGCAGTATGCAGTGGAGATGGAGGCAAGGAGTCCCTCCGAGTCACTTGCACAAATGGCACGATGCATGCTAACTTGCTTGCGTAGTGACCCCCAAATTGTCACCATTCGGCAGCAGGATGACTTCTGGCTCTCCACCTTATTGGACCCTCGCTACAGGTACAAAATGGGGGCCTTTTTTACACCCACTGAGAGGGAGGACAAACTGACCTATTATGTAGTCAGTTGGCCGATGCCTATCTGCGCCATTGTCCATCCTCTCACAGGTCTGACTCGGGGGGCCCCTGTGTTCACCTTCCACTACCATGGCTTCTGGGGGAGGTGTGGCAGGAACAGTACCAGCTCCATCAGCAGCAGCTTGAGTCTACAGTCGCTGATGAGTACCTTTCTTCACCCGCATAGTGAAGCAACTCATCAGCAGCAGGTAGACATGGAGCAGGACCTGAACCAGCAGGTGATGGCATACCTTGACATGGCCATGCCAACACACCTTGAAGATCCGCTGGACTTCTGGGCAGCCAAACTTGATTTGTGGCCGCAACTAGCAGAGTTTGCTCTGGAAAAGGTGTCCTGCCCGGCCAGTAGTGTGCCATCAGAGCGGGTGTTTAGTGCGGCCGGGGCCATAGTCGCCCCAAGGCGAACTCGTCTGTCCACTAAGAATGTGGAGAGACTGACCTTTGTGAAGATGAATCAGGCATGGATCAGCCAGGATTTCCATCCACCAATGCCAGATGCCTCAGAGTAGATTGACCATGGTGTCACACCAACACTTCACAAATATGGATAGTGCTATATTTAAGGGCTGCTCCCCTGTTACAGACATTCCTCCGCATCAGACCACAAGTAAGTATTGAGGATATGCATTAGCTAAAACGTAACTTTTCTTAGGATAAAATATATGGACCCAAAAGTTAAATCAAACAAAAGGAAAGGTGTGCAGAAAACACCATGTGCCACCTACACCACCAAATTTTGATGTGATGCAAAGACCTCTAAAAGGTGGAAGGGAACAACGTATGGTCCAATTTAACCTGTGGGGGTAAAGAACATCCCCTGTAAGGCCCTACTCTCGCATTATTAATTCCCTTCTTGGTAAGTGTTACTAGCCCTAAAATGGGCAACAGGAACCTCTCCCTATTTCCCTCCACAAACACTGCCATTTACCAGAGTTTTAGGTGGAAATAGGGAGAGGTTCCTGTGTGGGGGCCGCCCTTTTTAGGGCGAGTAACACTTGCCAAGAATGGAATTAAAGGGGTACTCCGCCCCTAGCATCTTATCCCCTATCCAAAGGATAGGGGATAAGATGTCAGATCACCGCGGTCCCGCTGCTGGGGACCCCCGGGATTGCCGCTGCAGCACCCCGCTGTCATTACTGCACAGAGCGAGTTCGCTCTGCACGTAATGACGAGCAATACAGGGTCCGGAGCATCGTTACATCACTGCTCCGCCCCTCATGACGTCACGGCCCACCCCCTCAATACGAGTCTATGGGAGGGGGCGTGGCGGTTGTCACACCCCTGCCATAGACTTGCATTAAGGGGGCGGGCCGTGATGTCACGAGGGGCGGAGCCATGATGTCACGCTGCTCTGTCCCCTGTATCGCCCGTCATTACGTGCAGAGCGAACTTGCTCTGTGCAGTAATGATAGCGCAGTGCTGCAGCGGCAATCCCAAGGGTCCCCAACAGCGGGACCACGGCGATCTGACATCTTATCCCCTATCCTTTGGATAAATGATAAGATGCTAGGGGCAGAGTACCCCTTTAATAATGCGAGAATAGGGCCTTACAGGGGAAGTTTTTACCCCCACCGGTTACAATGGACCATACGTTGTTCGCTTCCACCTTCCATCAATACTTGGTGGTGTAGGTGGCACACTTTGCACACTTTTCCTTTTGTTTGATTTAAAAAATGAGTACATATATTTTATCCTAAGAATATTATTAAAAGTTTAAGTTTTACGTAATGCATATCCTCAATACTTACTTGTGCACACTAACACTTTTACAAAACAGACCGTTCTCTTCTGCCTACCTGCCTCAGCTACTATTCTGATCCTGCCATCTGCCTGATGCCAGCCACCTGATGCCACACATCTCCTTTTTTCCACCCACCTTCGTCACCGGGTACTGGTATTGCCACTTCTGCCACCTCTAGGCTGTCTCATTCTGCCACTATATGGTCTCCTCATGCTTCCACCACCTCCATGCTGTGTCACTGTACCGCCATGTGGTCTCCTCATGCTGCTGGCACATTAAATGAAACTTTTTGGGTTCATCTATTTAAAATCTTTAATTTAAATGCTAACAAATATCTTTAATCTTTTCAATTGTGAGGCCCTATGGTCTTGTCAGGCTGGGTCAGTCAGCCACTAAATGGTCTCTTCATGCTGCCGCCAACTGAAGGCTGTGTCATTCAGCCACTATATGGTCTCCTCATGCTTTTGCCCCCTCTAGGCTGTGTCACTGTACGACATGTGGTCTCCTCATGCTGCTGGCACATAAAATAAAACTTTTTAGGTTCATCTATTTGAAATCTTAAAGTTAAATGTTAACAAATATATTTAACCCCTTAAGGACCAGGGTTTTTTCCGTTTTTGCACTTTCATTTTTTTCCTCCTTACCTTTAAAAAATCATAACTCTTTCAATTTTGCACCTAAAAATCCATATGATGGCTTATTTTTTGCGCCACCAATTCTACTTTGTAATGATATCAGTCATTTTACCCAAAAATCTACGGTGAAACAGAAGAAAAACCATTGTGAGACAAAATAAATAATAAAAAAAGCCATTTTGTAACTTTTGGGGGCTTCCGTTTCTACACAGTACATTTTTCGGTAAAAATGACACCTTATCTTTATTCTGTAGGTCCATACAATTAAAATGGTCCCCTACTTATATAGGTTTGATTTTGTCATACTTCTGAAAAAAATCATAACTACATGCAGGAAAATGTATACATTTAAAATAGTCATTTTCTGACCACTATGACTTTTTTATTTTTCCGCATATGGGGCAGTATTAGGGATCATTCTTTGCGCCGTGATCTGAAGTTTTTAGCGGTACCATTTTTGTATTGATCGGACTTGTTGATCGCTTTTTATTCATGTTTTTATGATATATAAAGGGACCAAAAATGCACTATTTGCGCGTACGCCATTGACTGTGTGGTTTAATTAATGATATATTTTTATAATTTGGACATTTCCTCACGCGGTGATACCACATATGTTTATTTTTATTTACACTGTGTTTTTTTTTTTTATGGGAAAAGGGGGGTGATTCAAACTTTTAATAGGGGAGTTGTTAAATGATCTTTATTCTCTATGATCTTTATAGCTCCCATAGGGAACTATAACACTGCACACACTGATCATTTACATTGGTCACTGGTTTCTCATAGTGGCCCCGCGTTATAGAAAGTGAAAGGATGTACCGGTACGTCCTTGGTCCTTGTGAGGCCATGTGATCTCATCAGGCTTTTGCCACCTCCAGGCTGTGTTATTCAGCCACTATATGGTCTCCTCATGCTTCAGCCACCTCTAGGCTGTGTCACTGTACGCCATGTTGTCTCCTCATGCTGCTGGCACATTAAATAAAACTTTTTAGTTTCATCTATTTGAAATCTTCAATTTAAATGTTAAAAATATCTTTAATCTTTTCAATTGTGAGGCCCTATGGTCTCGTCAGGCTGTTGCCACCTCAAGGCTGGGTCATTCGGCCACTATATGTTCTCCTCATGCTTCTGCCACCTCCAGGCTGTCTCATTCAGCCACTATATGGTGTCCTCATGCTGCCAACACCTCCACACTGTGCCATTCAGCCACTATATGGTCTCCTCATGCTGCCAACACCTCCATGCTGTGCCATTCAGCCACTATATGTTCTCCTCATGCTGCCAACACCTCCACGCTGTGCCATTCAGCCACTATATGGTCTACTCATGCTGCCAACACTTCAACGCTGTGCCATTCAGCCATTATATGGTCTCCTCATGCTGCCAACACCTCCATGCTGTGCCATTCAGCCACTATATGGTCTCCTCATGCTGCCAACACCTCCACGCTGTGCCATTCAGCCACTATATGGTCTCCTCATGCTGCCAACACCTCCATGCTGTGCCATTCAGCCACTTTATGGTCTCCTCATGCTGCCAACACCTCCACTCTGTGCCATTCAGTCACTATATGGTCTCCTCATACTGATGCCACCTCCAGGCTCTGTCATTGTGCCGCTCTGTGGCAGTGATTCTAATAGCGATGCCGGTAATCTGCATGTCATACTGAATAACATTATTATTTCACTACCCCAGCACACTCCATATGCGTGTTAAAGCAAGGCAAAGTGTTCTACATCCCTATTGAGGCTTTCTGTAGGCCAGAAATAGCCATTTTTAATACAGATTTGTTACAATAAATTCAGACCAAGCCAAATTTTTTGGGAAAATTCGGCGAAACGGACAAATTTTATTTTTCTAAATTTCACTCATCTCTACTCACTATCCTCATTGACACTATAGTCAGGAGGCCTCACTATCCTCAGTGACACTATAGTCAGGAAGCCTCACTATCCTTAGTGACACTATAGTCAGGAGGCCTCACTATCCTCAGTGACACTATAGTCAGGAGGCCTCACTATCTTAGTGACACTATAGTCAGGAGGCCTCACTATCCTTAGTGACACTATAGTCAGTAGACCTATTCTGGGTCATATTATAGTCGGAGGCTTCACTATTCAGTGACACTATAGTCAGGAGAGGAGGCCTCATTATTCTGGGTTATTGTATATTCAGGAGGTCTCACTATTCCTGGTGATTATAGTCGTGAGGCCTCACTATTCCGGGTGATATTATAGTCGTGAGGCCTCACTATTCCTGGTGATGTTATAGTCAGGAGGCCTCACTATTCCGGGTGATATTATAGTCAGGAGGTCTCACTATTCCGGCTGATATTATAGTCAGGAGGCATCACTATTCCGCGTGATGTTATAGTCAGGAGGCCTCACTATTCTGGGTTATTGTATATTCAGGAGGTCTCACTATTCCTGGTGATATTATAGTCGTGAGGCCTCACTATTCCAGGTGATATTATAGTCAGGAGGTCTCACTATTCCGGGTGATATTATAGTCAGGAGGCATCACTATTCCGGGTGATGTTATAGTCAGGAGGCCTCACTATTCTGGGTTATTGTATATTCAGGAGGCCTCACTATTCCAGGTGATATTATAGTCAGGAGGCCTCACTATTCCGGGTGATGTTACAGTCAGGAGGCCTCACTATTCCGGGTGATACGGGGTGGACGTCTCCATATCACACTCTTTGCTTGTACATGTAGATATAGGTGTTTGCTACTAGTTATACTGCTCTCATGCAACTTTTCATGCACTTTATTCTGATATAGCACTTTGTTGTAAACTCTCATGCTGCTACTTATGTTACCATGTCCTTATGTGGAATGGGTCACTAATTTCTAATATTGTAATAGTGAGATATGTGGGATGTCCGTTTATTTTCATTTTTTTAATGTTGTCTTTTTAATCAATAAAATTTGTTGCAATATATATCTGCTTCATTCACACTATAGTCAGGAGGCCTCACTATTCTCAGTAACACTATAGTCAGGAGGCCTCACTATTCTCAGTGATACTATAGCCAGGAGGCCTCACTATTCTCAGTGATACTATAGTCAGGAGGCCTCACTATTCTCAGTGACACTATAGTCAGGAGGCCTCACTATTCTCAGTGACACTATAGTCAGGAGGCCTCACTATTCTCAGTGACACTATAGTCAGGAGGCCTCACTATTCTCAGTGACACTATAGTCAGGAGGCCTCACTATTCTCAGTGATACTATAGTCAGGAGGCCTCACTATTCTCAGTGATACTATAGTCAGGAGGCCTCACTATTCTCAGTGATACTATAGTCAGGAGGCCTCACTATTCTCAGTGACACTATAGTCAGGAGGCCTCACTATTCCGGGTGATATTATAGTCAGGAGGCATCACTATTCCGCGTGATGTTATAGTCAGGAGGCCTCACTATTCTGGGTTATTGTATATTCAGGAGGTCTCACTATTCCTGGTGATATTACATTCAGGAGGCCTCACTATTCCGGGTGATGTTATAGTCTGGAGGCCTCACTATTCCGGGTGATATTATAGTCAGGAGGCATCACTATTCCGGGTGATGTTATAGTCAGGTGGCCTCACTATTCTGGGTTATTGTATATTCAGGAGGCCTCACTATTCCAGGTGATATTATAGTCAGGAGGTCTCACTATTCCGGGTGATGTTATAGTCAGGAGGCATCACTATTCCAGGTGATATTATAGTCAGGAGGTCTCACTATTCCGGGTGATGTTATAGTCAGGAGGCCTCACTATTCCGGGTGATACGGGGTGGACGTCTCCATATCACACTCTTTGCTTGTACATGTAGATATAGGTGTTTGCTACTAGTTATACTGCTCTCATGCAACTTTTCATGCACTTTATTCTGATATAGCACTTTGTTGTAAACTCTCATGCTGCTACTTATGTTACCATGTCCTTATGTGGAATGGGTCACTCATTCCTAATATTGTAATAGAGTGAGATATGTGGGATGTCCGTTTATTTTCATTTTTTTAATGTTGTCTTTTTAATCAATAAAATTTGTTGCAATATATATCTGCTTCATTCACACTATAGTCAGGAGGCCTCACTATTCTCAGTAACACTATAGTCAGGAGGCCTCACTATTCTCAGTGATACTATAGCCAGGAGGCCTCACTATTCTCAGTGACACTATAGTCAGGAGGCCTCACTATTCTCAGTGATACTATAGTCAGGAGGCCTCACTATTCTCAGTGATACTATAGTCAGGAGGCCTCACTATTCTCAGTGATACTATAGTCAGGAGGCCTCACTATTCCGGGTGATATTATAGTCAGGAGGCCTCACTATTCCGGGTCATATTATAGTCAGGAGACCTCACTATTCCGGGTCATATTATAGTCAGGAGACCTCACTATTCCGGGTGATATTATAGTCAGGAGGCCTCACTATTCTCAGTGATACTATAGTCAGGAGGCCTCACTATTCCGGGTGATATTATATTCAGGAGGCCTCACTATTCTCAGTGATACTATAGTCAGGAGGCCTCACTATTCTCAGTGACACCACAGTCAGGAGGCCTCACTATTTTGAGCGATATTATAGTCAATAGGCCTCACTATTCTCAGTGACACTATAGTCATGAGGCCTCACTATTCCGGGTGATATTACAGTCAGGAGGCCTCACTATTCCGGGTGATATTACAGTCAGGAGGCCTCACTATTCCGGGTGATATTACAGTCAGGAGGCCTCACTATTCCGGGTGATGTTATAGTCAGGAGGCATCACTATTCCGGGTGATATTATAGTCAGGAGGCCTCATTATTCCAGGTGATATTACAGTCAGGAGGCCTCACTATTCCGCGTGATGTTATAGTCAGGAGGCCTCACTATTCCGGGTGATGTTATAGTCAGGAGGCCTCACTATTCCGGGTGAAGTTATAGTCAGGAGGCCTCACTATTCCGGGTGATATTACAGTCAGGAGGCCTCACTATTCCAGGTGATATTACAGTCAGGAGGCCTCATTATTCCGGGTGATATTACAGTCAGGAGGCCTCACTATTCCAGGTGATATTATAATCAAGAGGCCTCACTATTCCGGGTGAAGTTAAAGTCAGGAGGCCTCACTATTCCGGGTGATATTACAGTCATGAGGCCTCACTATTCCAGGTGATATTACAGTCAGGAGGCCTCACTATTCCGGGTGATGTTATAGTCAGGAGGCCTCACTATTCTCAGTGACACTATAGTCAGGAGGCCTCACTATTCCAGGTGATATTACAGTCAGGAGGCCTCACTATTCCGCGTGATATTACAGTAAGGAAGCCTCACTATTCTCAGTGACACTATAGTCAGGAGGCCTCACTATTCCGGGTGATATTACAGTCAGGAGGCCTCATTATTCCAGGTGATATTACAGTAAGGAGGCCTCATTATTCCGAGTGATATTACAGTCAGGAGGCCTCACTATTCCAGGTGATATTACAGTCAAGAGGCCTCACTATTCTGGGTGAAGTTATAGTCAGGAGGCCTCACTATTCCGGGTGATGTTATAGTCAGGAGGCCTCACTATTCCGGGTGAAGTTATAGTCAGAAGGCCTCACTCTTCCGGGTGAAGTTATAGTCAGGAGGCCTCACTATTCCAGGTGATATTACAGTCAAGAGGCCTCACTATTCTGGGTGAAGTTATAGTCAGGAGGCCTCACTATTCCGGGTGATGTTATAGTCAGGAGGCCTCACTATTCCGGGTGATATTACAGTCAGGAGGCCTCACTATTCCAGGTGATATTACAATCAGGAGGCCTCACTATTCCGGGTGAAGTTATAGTCAGGAGGCCTCACTATTCCGGGTTAAGTTATAGTCAGGAGGCCTCACTATCCCGGGTGATATTACAGTCAGGATGCCTCACTATTCCAGGTGATGTTATAGTCAGAAGGCCTCACTTGCCTCAGTGATTCTTCAGCACACTTCGATATTCTGAGCGCATCAAGGTGGTTGATAATCAGGGCTGTAACTATAGGGGGTGCAGACCGTTGCACCTATGTCCAGGAGCCCATAGGGTCCCTCATCCAATGGGAGTGGTAAAAAATTTAACGTTATAACTGGGGACCCTATAACAATATTTGCATTGGGGCCCAACATCTACAAGGTATAGCCTGCTTGATAACTGATATGGTGACTATTAGAACCCCCACAGATTAAATCACCCAGATGTCCCAGACTCCTCATACATGATGGGCCTAAGGGCCGTAAGTCTGAATGCTGACAAGGAAGAATTGAGCTGATTTAATAATTTGACATCTGTCATTGACACTAATCCTCTGACTACGGAAGAATTTAGGGTGAAATCTGGAGCAATATATTTGGAGCAATATCATATTTTTATCTATATTTTATGATGATCATTATTATTATTATTTGTAATAGGGGTCGTAGTAGTAAGACTAGTAGTAGTATTTTTATTGTCATTTTACTATTTAGTATATATATATATTTGAATGTTATAAGTAGTAGTAGAAATACTAATCCGATTGATATTATGCTATTATTATTGTTACTTATTATTTATTTAGTTATTACAATGCAGATTTTTTATTATGCATACATTTAGTAAACTACTGTTATTGTTTTGCATATCTTCGTTTATATTAATATTATTATCATTATGATTAGTAGTAGAATGCCTTTTTACTGCTATTCTTCTATTATTATTATTTTTTATATACAGTTAGTATTGCTATTTTATTATTAGTACTTTTTGTATTTTATAATTGTTTAGTACTAGCAGAATGCTCTATTAACATTTTTATTATCATTATATATATATATATATATATATATATATATTTATTTTTGTATATTTTGCTAGATTATTATTTTATATCAGTAGTAGTAGAATGCTTTTTTACTATTTTTATATTTGATTTCTTTTCATATTTATCATTATTGTTATTTGATATATTTTGTATATTATTATTTTATATTAGTAATAGTTAAATACTTTATTACTAGATTATTATTATTATTGCATCAACTCCGTCCTTTCTAGACAAAACTTAATTTTTTATTCTGATTATTTACTATTTGTTTTGTAACATTCTATCTGCTGCTACAATCATTATCTGGACATATTTTCTCAGTTTGTTTTGACTTTCTTTTATTCTTTATTTATTTATTTTTGATGACGATATCACAGAAGAAGCTCCGATATAAATGTCACTGTCATCTAGATATCTAGATAAGATCCTCTCTCTCGGCATATGTATGTGTAGTATCATATAAGCCAGTGTTTCCCAACCAGGGTGCCTCCAGCTGTTGCTGTCTGCTTATGTATGAGCAGTATCATATAAACCAGTGTTTCCCAACAAGAGTGCCTCCAGCTGTTGCTGTCTGCTTATGTATGTGCAGTATCATATAAACCAGTGTTTCCCAACCAGGGTGCCTCCAGCTGTTGCTGCCTGCTTATGTATGTGCAGTATCATATAAGCCAGTGTTTCCCAACCAGGGTGCCTCCAGCTGTTGCTGCCTGCTTATGTATGTGCAGTATCATATAAGCCAGTGTTTCCCAACGAGGGTGCCTCCAGCTGTTGCTGCCTGCTTATGCATGTACAGTATCATATATGCCAGTGTTTCCCAACCAGGGTGCCTCCAGCTGTTGCTATCTGCTTATGTATGTGCAGTATCATATAAACCAGTGTTTCCCAACCAGGGTGCCTCCAGCTGTTGCTGCCTGCTTATGTATGTGCAGTATCATATAAGCCAGTGTTTCCCAACGAGGGTGCCTCCAGCTGTTGCTGCCTGCTTATGCATGTACAGTATCATATATGCCAGTGTTTCCCAACCAGGGTGCCTCCAGCTGTTGCTGTCTGCTTATGGATGTGCAATATTATATAAGCCAGTATTTCCCAACCAGGGTGCCTCCAGCTGTTGCTGTCTGCTTATGTATGTGCAGTATCATATAAGCCAGTGTTTCCCAACAAGAGTGCCTCCAGCTGTTGCTGCCTGCTTATGTATGTGCAGTATCATATAAGCCAGTGTTTCCCAACCAGTGTGCCTCCAGCTGTTGCTGTCTGCTTATGTATGTGCAGTATCATATAAGCCAGTGTTTCCCAACCAGTGTGCCTCCAGCTGTTGCTGTCTGCTTATGTATGTGCAGTATCATATAAGCCAGTGTTTCCCAATGAGGGTGCCTCCAGCTGTTGCTTCCTGCTTATGTATGTGCAGTATCATATAAGCCAGTGTTTCCCCACCAGGGTGCCTCCAGCTGTTGCTGCCTGCTTATGTATGTGCAGTATCATATGAGCCAGTGTTTCCCAATGAGGGTGCCTCCAGCTGTTGCTATCTGCTTATGTATGTGCAGTATCATATAAGCCAGTGTTTCCCAACAAGAGTGCCTCCAGCTGTTGCTTTCTGCTTATGTATGTGCAGTATAATATAAGCCAGTGTTTCCCAACCAGGGTGCCTCCAGCTGTTGCTGCCTGCTTATGCATGTACAGTATCATATACGCCAGTGTTTCCCAACCAGGGTGCCTCCAGCTGTTGCTGTCTGCTTATGTATGTGCA
Organism: Hyla sarda; assembly: GCF_029499605.1. Classification (NCBI taxonomy): domain Eukaryota; kingdom Metazoa; phylum Chordata; class Amphibia; order Anura; family Hylidae; genus Hyla; species Hyla sarda. The sequence continues at coordinate 12,165,774 of NC_079190.1, read as the reverse complement.
GTGTCATATAAGCCAGTGTTTCCCAACCAAGGTGCCTCCAGCTGTTGCAAAACTACAACTCCCAGCATTTCCCAACCAGTGTTCCCAACCATTTCCCAAGCCAGTATTTCCCAAACAGTGTGCCTCCAGCTGTTGCTGTCTGCTTATGTATGTGCAGTATCATATAAGCCAGTGTTTCCCAACCAGGGTGCCTCCAGCTGTTGCAAAACTACAACTCCCAGCATGCCCGGACAGCCGAAGGCTGTCCGGGCATGCTGGGAGTTGTAGTTTTGCAACAGCTGGAGGCACCCTGGTTGGGAAACACTGATGTAAGCTATAGATAACATACATCAGGGTGGACAGAGACATTCACTTACCCTGCAGGAGCCCATCATAAGCTGAGTCTTCAGGACATCATAGGAGCTTCTCAGCCTGGTTTAACCCTTAGAAGTCTCCAAGTTGAGAGATCCAGCACCCAGGACAGCTCCCTATGAAGTTCCTGTTCTGTGCACTGTGTGTGTGTGTGTGTGTGTGGCCCCTCTCACATCCTTCCTAAGGGGCCACAGTCCAGTGTCCTGTATCCAGCACCAGCTTTCTTCTTATCTCCTTGATCTTCGCATAAGAAGACATTAAATTCCATATCAATGGGCCAAGGTTCCAGCTAGAAGCAGCATCATGTAGACCGTCCCATATAGGAATCCCACTATCCTCTATGGCAGGACATGACCTCTAGGCTCCCATTCTTAGGGTCTAGTAGTATCCCATGGAGGTTCCTCCTTGTGTCCTTGGTTTTCAGACCCTCTTTAGTTAAATTGCATCTGTTTTCAGGATTCCAAGTGGATTGACAATATAAAAAAAAATAAAATAAAATAATAATAATAAACCCCTAAGCTTTACATGTATCTGCAGCAATTGTGCTGAGTGTGACCTCCAGGTCAGGAGCAGAGCATTTACTTGGAGCTGTGAGTGTGAGCTTAATCCCTGCTTTGTGCAGGAAGCCTCCTAAGAAGATTGCTGCTATATACCCTCACACCTCTCCCTGCCTTCATACATAGGAGGACAGCTAGGAAACAGCTGCCCACAATGGGAGCAGAGACGGAGGAGCTAGTGATGGGGAAGGGGGAATCCGGAAAAGTGTCAGAAAAATAAAGATCTGACATTAGTATTCTATGTATACAGAGAAGGGCTCTTACCAGCTGCCGTAAAACCACAACTCCCAGCATGCCCTGCCAGGACAAGCTGGGGATAGTAGTTTCACAACAAGTTACAGAGCATTCTGTCCTATCTGTCCCTTACCCCCAGAGGAACAGAGAGGCAGAACGTTTAGGGACAATTTTAAATAAAGTGGATATTACTATAAATAAAGAAATTATTATTATTATTATTATTATTATTATTATTATTATTAGAGATGAGCGAACTTACAGTAAATTCGATTCGTCACGAACTTCTCGGCTCGGCAGTTGATGACTTTTCCTGCATAAATTAGTTCAGCTTTCCGATGCTCCGGTGGGCTGGAAAAGGTGGATACAGTCCAAGGAAAGAGTCTCCAGCCACGGGAGCACCGGAAAGCTGAACTAATTTATGCAGGATAAAGTCATCAACTGCCGAGCCGAGAAGTTCGTGACGAATCCAATTTACTGTAAGTTCGCTCATCTCTAGTAGTATTACTTGGCTCCGTTCATTTCAATGGAACCGAGCTGCAATACCACACACAACCTGAGCACAGGGGTGGCGCTTTTCTTTGGGGTCCTTGCAGTGCGGAGGACCCCAGCCATACAAAGCAGAAACACAGACTTAGGGGTATGTTCACACTGTGTAATTCCAATGAAACATACCTATTATTATTATTGTTATTATTGTTATTACTAATTATTATTATTAGTAGTAGTAGTTAGACATGAGCGAACTTACAGTAAATTCGATTCGTCACGAACTTCTCGGCTCGGCAGTTGATGACTTTTCCTGCATAAATGAGTTCAGCTTTCAGGTGCTCCGGTGGGCTGGAAAAGGTGAATACAGTCCTAGGAGACTCTTTCCTAGGACTGTATCCACCTTTTCCAGCCCACCGGAGCACCGGAAAGCTGAACTAATTTACGCAGGATAAGTCATCAACTGCCGAGCCGAGAAGTTCGTGATGAATTGAATTTACTGTAAGTTCGCTCATCTCTAGTAGTAGTAGTAGTAGTAGTAGTAGTAGTAGTAGTAGTATTACTTGGCTCCATTCACTTCAATTGAACTAAGCTGCAATACCACACACAACCACACAACCAGGGGTGGCGCTTTTCTTTGGAGTCCCAGCAGATTGGAAGACCCCAGCCATACAAAGCAGAAACACAGCCTTAGGGTATGTTCACACTGCGTAATTTCCATTAAACATACCCATTATTATTATTATTATTATTATTATTACTACTATTATTACTAGCAGTAGTAGTATTACTTATTATTGTTACTAATTATTATTATAAGTAGTAGTATTACTAATTATTATAACTTATTATTATTATTATTATTATTATTATTATTATTAGTTTCTTCTTGTAGTACTTATTTTACCCTATTTATTACAATTACATTTTTTTACTGTTTTATTTATTTATTTTTATTATCATTTTCTATACTTATTTTTATCACTGTTATTATTTTTTATGGTTGTGTTGTTGTTTATCTTTTTGTAATCATCATCATTATCTTATACAATTATTGTTATTTTTAATTGTTTTATACTGTTATATTTTTAATTATTTTGTTATACTATCACGATTATTCATCATCATCATCATCATCATCATCATCATCATCACCATCATTATTCTTACCATCAGCATGATCTTATACTATTATTATATCATATGATTGCGTTGTTTTTCTTTTTTATTATCCCCATTATAATCATTTTATACAATTATTATTATTATTAGTATTATTATTAGTATTAATAATAATTTTATACTGATATAATGTTTATAATTTTTTCATCATCATTACCATTAATTTATACTATTATTTTTTATTATATAAACTGTTATTTTTATTATTCTACTATACGGATAAATTATTATTATTAATATTACTAATATATTAGTTCTAATAATCAACAATATCATTTTTCTTTATTATTTATTATTACCATTTACTATTTTCTGTTTTTTTTATGTTAGTATTATTTATTGTAATTTATTATTAGTTTATTACTATGATGATTTCTATTATGATCAGATATTTTCTCTACATTTGTACAGCATTGTCGGCCTCCTTTGTATAGATAATGCCCTCACTTCTAATAATCTTCACCTATTCGCTTTCTCTGGGGTAAATTTATTCAGCAGGAAACAGACAAACAAAAAACGACCCAAAAATGCTGTCTAATTAACTGGTCAATGGTAACATCATTTTTGGGGGATGTTTTTCACCTGTAGCAGCGTTTTTAGGCTTAGTGGCATTAGTTTTTCTATATCGCAGCATTGTGGAGGCTCTCTGGTTGGGGAACACTGCTCTCTGCAGTTGGTGGGACTGTCTAATGTGTATGGGGGTCTCCCGACTGTCTCCTGATGATGTTGAGTGAGAAAAGGATCGGGCATGTTGGATTTCTACTGCCTGATCCTTTTATACACCAAAAGCCACCACCAGTAGTCCAGCAGCAGCTTACCCCTCCTGTCTCCATTGAGAATATGTGAACGCTCGGCTGTGCTGTGTGTCCATGTGAATGAGAAGATCAGGAGAGAAAGCTGATCGAATGGGGGGGGGGGGGGGGACTGGGGGCATAAGGAGGTTACGATTTTTGGGTGAGTTGCTGGGAATGTAGTTTTCAGAGGATTCTTGTCCTTGAGAGTCCAGGCCAGATTCTAGCAATAGGGATCAATCCATTGTTTGAATAACATCACTGGTTCCAGGCTGCTCCGATCTAGAGTGTTGTTTGCACAGAAGCACTGGTTCTAGGCTGCATAAATCAAGAATGTGGTTTGCATTAAAGCACTGGTTCTAGGCTGCTCAGATCTAGGATGTTGTTTGAATTAAAGCACTGGTTCCAGGCTGCTCAGATCTAGAGTGTTGTTTGCATTGAAGCACTGGTTCTAGGCTACTAAGATCTAGAGCATTGTTTGTACTAAACCATTGTTTCCAGGCTGCTCAAATCTAGAGTGTTGTGTGCACTGAAGCACTGGTTCTAGGCTGCTGAAATCTAGAATGTTGTTTGCATTAAAGCACTGGTTCTGGGCTGCTCATATCTAGAGTGTTGTTTGCACAGATGCATTGTTTCCAGGTTGCTCAGATTTAGAGTGTTGTGTGCACCAAAGCACTGGTTCTAGGCTGCTCAGATCTAGAATGTTGTTTGCATTGGAGCACTGGTTCCAGGCTGCTCCAATCTAGAATGTTGTTTGTACTAAGGCATTGTTTCCAGGTTGCCCAGATTTAAAGTGTTGTGTGCACTGAAGGACTGGTTCTAGGCTGCTCAGATCTAGAATGTTGTTTGCATTGGAGCACTAGTTCCGGGCTGCTCCGATCTAAAGCATTGTTTGCACTGAAGGGCCTAGCTCAGTGGTCTCCAAACTGTGGACCTCCAGCTGTTGCAAAACTACAACTCCCAGCATGCCCGGACAGCCAACGGCTGTCCGGGCATGCTGGGAGTTGTAGTTTTGCAACAGCTGGAGGTCCACAGTTTGACTACCACTTCTATAAAGGGGGAAGAGATGGCACATAAGACCCAAATATTATATTACAGATTTTTCAATGGGTCCAAGTTGCACCCCCTAAACATCCAGTAAAGCAGTATACAGTGTATCATACCTTAGCTTCCACCTACCTCTCGATGGTGGTCTTTTCGTCTGTCAGCGATGACTGTCATTCAATTCGCAGGCAATACAATACAATACCGTATACACCCCAACCAGGTGAAGTCCAGGGTTGGCACTGACTGGCGCTGCCATGAGATGTAAGGCTCCTTGCTGTGCCAAGGGACTGGCATGAAGTCACATGTTGTCCCAATTACTTCATGTCTTGTCAAAAAAAAACTTTCTGTCTGTATAATCATATATAATACCGCCGAGACGTCGTATAAAAAAAAAAAACATCGTAGACGTGAAGCACCTTTGCCGTCATTTTCCACCCAATGTATTATAGTGTGCCCTCGCCGGCCACTTTATTAGGTACACCCGTACAAGGGGTACTCCGGTGGAAAACATTTATTTTTTTAAATCATCTGGTGCCAGAAAGTTAAACAGATTTGTAAATGACTTCTATTTAAAAAAAAATCTTGACCCTTCCAGTACTTTTTAGCAGCTGTATGCTACAGAGGAAATTCTTTTCTTTTTTGAATTTCTTTTTTGTCTTGTCCACAGCGCTCTCTGCTGACACCTGCTGCCCGTGTCAGGAACTGTCCAGAGCAGCATAGGTTTGCTATGGGGATTTTCTCCTGCTCTGGACAGTTCCTGATACAGACATCAGGTGTCAGCAGAGAGCACTGTGGACAAGACAAAAAAGAAATTAAAAAAGAAAAGAATTTCCTCTGTGGCATTCAGATGCTAAAAAGTACTGGAAGGGTAAAGATTTTTTTAATAGAAGTCATTTACAAATCTGTTTAAAGGGGTACTCCGGTGAAAACCTTTTTTCTTTTAAATCAACTGGTGGCAGAAAGTTAAACATATTTGTAAATGACTTCTATTAAAAAATCTTAATCCTTCCTGTACTTATTAGCTGCTGAATACTACAGAAGAAATTCTTTTCTTTTTGGAATGCTCTCTGATGACATCACGAGCACAGTTCTCTCAGCTGACATTATTATAATAACAATAGCGCTTTATTTATTGTTGTCCTTAGTGGGATTTGAACCCAAGTCCCCTGCACTGCAAGGCAGCAGTGCTAACCACTGAGCCACCACGCTGCCCTTTGCATACATCTGCTATGCACGGTTGCTAAAACGGACAGAGATGTCAGCAGAGAGCACTGTGCTCGTGATGTCATCAGTGTTCCTAAAAGAAAGGAATTTCCTCTGTAGCATTCAGCAGCTAATAAGTACTGGAAGGATTAAGATTTTTTTAATAGAAGTAATTTACAAATATGTTTAACTTTCTGCCAACAGTTGATTTAAAAGAAAAAATGTTTTCACCGGAGTACCCCTTTAACTTTCTGGAGCCAGTTGATTTAAAAAAAAAAATGTTTTCCACCGGAGTACCCCTTTAACACAAATAAGGCCCCTTTCACACTACAGGTATCATTCTGCTTTTTTATTGCCTTTTTTTTACAATAACGGATGAAAAATAAAACAAAAACGGATGCAATAACTGGTAATAACGGATGATAACTGATGACCGTCATCCGTTTTTTTTTAATGTTTTTTTTCTTAAAAAACCTGATGTTGTTCACCGTTATTACCAGCTACATCCGTTTTTCTTTTATCAGGTTTTTAACCCTTTTTATGTAAAGCCGTACTGAGTATGCTCAGTACAAAAAACGGATGTTAAAAAACCTGACAATAACTGATGATAACGGATCTTTTTTATTTTTTGTTAACATCCGGTTCCCATAGACTTCAATGTTAAATTTTAATGTCCGTTTTTTCATTATTATTTTTTTTTTTGCCGGACCAAAAATGAGTGCGTGCGCCGTCTTTTGTGCCGGCAAAAAATAACGGCATTTGTAAAAACGGACATGCCTGATGCAAAAGGATGTTCAAAAAAATCCCATTGACATGAATGGGATTTTTTGACGGCCGTTTTCAGGACTTTTTGCCGGGAGTAATAATGGAGGTATTGTAAATTACTTTACAGATTTGTAAATTACTTCTATATAAAAATCTTAATACTTCCAGTACTTATCAGCTGCTGTATGTTCCAGAGGAAGTTGTGTTGTTCTTTTCTGTCTGACCATGATATCTGTAGTGTGAAAGGGGCCTAACTGATCATGACCACTGGTTACAACCAAGGTCTGCAGAATACCATCTTTGACAGCATAACAAGTCCAACCTTGAAGCAGATGGGCTACAGCAGCAGAAGACCACGCCGGTGGCCACTCCTGTCAGCTAAGAACAGGAAACTGATGCTACAATTCACACAGGCACCAAAACTGGACAATGGAGGATGGAAGAACGTTGTCTGGTCTGAGGAGTCTCCAAAATAGATTTGTTGGTCTCAAGATATGCTGAACACACTTTAGAGTTGCCAGTGAGTAGTCAGATAGGAGTGCCGTACATTTTAGGTAATTCTCTACCAAGAAGGCCCTACACAGGTTGGCAGATACTTGAGAAGACTTGTACTCGTGGTTGCTGGTATTACAGTACCCTATCTTAGGGTGTAAGATTCAGATGTGTAAGCCACACAGCGCTATCTTTGGTTTCCGACCCACTAAGTTAAAGGGGTATTCCAGTGGAATTTTTTTTTTTTAATCAACTGGTGCCAGAAAGTTAAACAGATTTGTAAATTACTTCTATATAAAATCTTAATCCTTCCAGTACTTATCAGCTGCTGTATGCTCCAGAGGAAGTTGTGTAGTTCTTTTCTGTCTGACCACAGTGCTCTCTGCTGCCACCTCTGTCCGTGTCAGGAACTGTCCAGAGTAGGAGAGGTTTGCTTTGGGGATTTGTTCCTGCTCTGAACAGTACTGACACGGACAGAGGTGTCAGCAGAGAGCACTGTGGTCAGACTGGAAAGAACTACACAACTTTAGTCTGGTGCATGCAGCAGCTGATAAGTACTGGAAGATTTTTAAATAGAAGTAATTTACAAATAATTGTAACTTTCTGGCACCAGTGAATTTAAAAAAAAAAATGTTTTCCACTGGAGAACGCCTTTGAGTGATTGCTGAAGAGTACTTGTTCAGCTATTCCCTTTTCTGATTCTCTCTCTCTCTCTCTCTCTCTCTCTCTCTCTCTCTCTCTCTCTCTCTCTCTCTCTCTCTCTCTCTCTCTCTCTCTCTCTCTCTCTCTCAGAGCAGGAACAAAACACTTGAGGTGAATGCCCTATTGGTGTGGAATGAGACAGTCGTGGGTAAAACCTCCTGAATGACACATGGTGCCGTGATGAGCCCAGAACTTTGCCAACAGTAACTGGAGTTGACTGGTAAGGGAAAGCCAGGGCTTGGTCATTTACTTCACAGAAGACTTTTAGCTCTCCTAGGCCTAGACAGGTCTGCTCTCTAGCCTCAACTAGATACGACCGGTTTTGACCCTCTGGGGAAAGAGAGTTGGACATGGGAGACTCCTTCCTCAGACCTTCTAGAAGTTTCTACATAGAAACCAATCTGAAGAGAGTAATGTGACCAATGTTCTATCCATCCGTACAGACGCAATCCACCATTGGTGGCAGTAAAGAACAAAATCTTTAACCCTTTCACTTCCAAACACTACCGTTTATACTTATTTAACCTGTTTACATACAAGTTTAGATACTTGGAAAGAGAACTGGTCTGCCACGTGATCACTTTATACTTCAGTAGCCGAGAGACAATACCAGGACTCGTAATCCTTACACAGTCTTGTTCTTGATTCCATATCCCCTGGATGTGTCCTGGCAGCAGATCCTGTAAAGTGTGAGGTGCGGCCTCCATGGACGGGACTTCTCCAGCAGATCCCAGAGATGATGGATCGGAAGAGATCTGGGGAATCTGGAGGCCGAGTCATTACATTGATCTTTGCAAGGTTCCTCATTCCTGGACAATGTCTGCCGTGTGGTCGGGAACATTATCCTGCTGATAGAGGACACTGCCATTAGGGGGCGCTGCTGCCATGAAGGGGGGACTTGGTCTGTACAATGGTTAGGTAGGGGGTACGTGTCACACGATGCCAAAACACAAGGTCTCCAGCAGAACATTGCCTCCACCATCATGTCTTCTTCCCAGGTAAGTGATGAATACAATCCCAGCCATACACATGATGGAACGCGTGACCCATCAGACCAGGCGCCTTCCTCCATTGCTCCAGTTTTGTGCTCATTGTAGACACTTTTGGTAGTGGACAGTGTTGTGATGTATGTAATCACAAGAAGATAAGCGTAGCGACTCACCCTTTGGTAGAAAGTTGTCAGTTGCAGATGTATCACTCCGATGGCATACGATATCCAGATGGAGGTAGGAGCGGGGAGGCAGAAGATGTTACGGGGGAATCAGGCGTCGGGCCACAGCCATATCGCGAAGCACCAAACGGTCGCAGGGGCCTGACGAAGCACCAATGGGTGCGATACGGCTGTGGCCCGACACCTGATTCCCCCGTAACATCTTCTGCCTCCCCGCTCCTACCTCCATCTGGAAATCGTATGCCATCGGAGTGATACATCTGCAACTGACAACTTTCTACCAAAGGGTGAGTCGCTACGCTTATCATCTTGTGATTACATTTTTTTACGCGCATTTCCATAGCGTTTAGCACCGCCCGTAGAAACCCGGACCGTTGGAACACCTATTGCCATTTTACGAAATCACCACTGTTTTATTAAGTGTCAGTACCGGATTTTTCTCACTTTTGTGGTCATTTTAGTGTTGTGATGTCATTCTCACCCTTTGAATAAGTCCTTACTCGGGCTTTGGCAAACAGCGCTTATATTTATAATGAGCAAAAATAAAACAAAATAAGACGAAAAACAATATTCATAGAAATTAGGGGTTAAAGGGGTATTCCGGGCAAAAAACATTTTATGCCCTATCCAAAGGGTAGGGGATAAGATATCTGATCGCGGGGGACCCGCTGCTGTGACCCCCCGCGATCTCCCTGCAGCACCCGCTGCATCTCCAGTTTCGGAAACCTCTGAGTTTCCGGGACTGGGGACGTGATGTTACGCCACGCCCCCTCCATTCAGTGGGTCCAGCACAGCAGCAAGGATGCTCGAGGCAATCTTTAGCCAACAATCCTAAGCCGGGACGCCACATATGTACTTCTCCCTTGCTCTTTGGTCCATCTGATCCCAAGCTATCCCTATTGGGTTTAGTTCTGGAGGAGGCCAAGTCCATTGTTGCAGGTAGTTCTCGTACACACTGGAGGAGTCTCGCGGGTCATTGTCCTGCTGGAAAGAAAATGACAGGTCAGATAAGCTCAAACCAGATGGAATGATTTTCTGTGGGATAAGCGTACCATCAATTCTAAATATAGCTTCATAGCTTCATCTGCAAAGCCCCCCCCCCCCCATGGTATCTGGCCTCATCGTCCACATCCCCCTGAGGTCATCTAGAGTTACCTGGTTTAGAGTTCCATGTTGATCTAAAGATCCCTGGTAGTCTAGAGATCCCTGGTGATCTGGAGTACAGTGGAAATTTGCCCTAGGCACTTATGTCATGGATAAAGTAAAATGTCTATTTCAGAATATATTTGCTAAAATGGCCACTCACTAACTCACTCCCCCTCCCATCCTGTTTGAAACAATGTGTATAAGATGGCGCCTCCAGAGAGAGCGTCACCCAAAATGATAAGACCCACGTGCTGGATGAGGAACACCTACAGATGAAAGAAACCAATCACAAGGACAGTTATTCATGATGTATAGCTTTGCACATGGCACATTGTTACAGATTATTAAAAAAAAAAACAAACTTGTAACTGTTTTAAATACAGGAAGTATAATTTGCTGAACTTTGTGTCAGAGTGGTTTTCTCTCGTGCATGCACTGATCCTGATACCTAATTAGGAAGGGGACAGATACTCATCTAATACCAGGTCTGGTTCCGATCCATTTCACTTAGACTTGCCCATTCTCAGGCTCATTGGAGTCCCAGGGCCAGACCCACCAATAATCACACTTCTATGACCTATGTGACTGATTTTCCAGTAATTTCAGAAAAAAATGCACTTATGGTATGAAACATGTGCATTTATACAAAATGTAGTTTTTAGTTTTTATTATATTAACATATATAAATTGCTCACTAATGGAGCCTTCTGTGTGAAGACATTTAACCCTAAACACTCATGGGCATGGTGGCACAGGGTTATGACCAGGAAGGCCTGTGCTTATTCTATCTGTATGCCTTAAACAAATGCTTGGACATTGCAGAGGTAGCAGTTGCACCCGGGCCCTAGTGCTTAAAAGGGTACTCCACACAGAGACATCTTATTCCGTATCCAAAGTATAGGTGATAAGATGTCTGATCGCGGGGGTGCCGCCGCTGGGATGTTTAGAATGCCGGGTGCGCCACGCACCCGGCATTCTAAACATCCCAGCGGCGGGACCCCCGTGATCAGACATCTTATCCCCTATCCTTTGGATAGGGGATAAGATGTCTGTGGGTGGAGTACCCCTTTAAAGGGGTACTTCGGTGGAAAACTTTTTTTTTTATCAACTGGTGCCAGAAAGTTAAACAGATTTGTAAATTGCTTCTATTAAAAAAAAAAATCTTAATCCTTCCAGTACTTATTAACTTCTGAATACCACAGAAGAAATTATTTTCTTTTTGGAACACAGTGCTCTCTGCTGACATCATGACCACAGTGCTCTCTGCTAACATCTCTGTCCATTGTAAGAACTGTCCAGAGTAGGAGAAAATCCCCATAGAAAACATTTGCTGCTCTGGACAATTCCTAACATGGAGAGAGATGTCAGCAGAGAGCTCTGTGTCCCAAAAAGAAAATAATTTCCTCTGTAGTATTCAGCAACTAATAAGTACTGGAAGGATTAAAGGGGAATTCCAGGAAAAAAAAACTTTTTTATATATATCAACTGGCTCCAGAAAGTTAAACAGATTTGTAAATGACTTCTATTAAAAAAATCTTAATCCTTTCAGTACTTATGAGCTTCTGAAGTTAAGGTTGTTCTTTTCTGTCTAAATCTTCTCTGATGACACGTGTCTCGGGAAACGCCCAGTTTAGAAGCCAATCCCCATAGCAAACCTCTTCTAAACTGGGCGTTTCCCGAGACACATGTCATCAGAGAAGATTTAGACAGAAAAGAACAACCTTAACTTCAGAAGCTCATAAGTACTGAAAGGATTAAGATTCTTTAATAGAAGTAATTTACAAATCTGTTTAACTTTCTGGAGCCAGTTGATATATAAAAAAAGTTTTTTCCTGGATAACCCCTTTAAGATTTTTTAACAGAAGAAATTTACAAATCTGTTCAACTTTCTGGCACCAGTTGATTTAAAAAAAAAAAAAAATTTCCACCGGAGTACCCCTTTAAAGGGGTTGTGCGCTACCCTGCCTTTCGGAGCTCCGCGCCCAGCGTCCGAAAGTTCATTACTGCGAACGCTGTGTGCGGGCTTCCATGTTCGCGCCCGCCCCCTCGTGACGTCACGCCCACCCCCTCAACCAAAGTCTATGGGAAGGGGGCGGGACAGTGGTCGCGCCCTCTTCCCATAGACTTTCCTTGAGGGGGCGGGCATGAGGTCACGAGGGGGCGGCCGCGAACACGGAAGCCCACACACAGCGTTCGGAGTAATGAACTTCCGGACGCTGCGAGCGGAGCTCCAAAAGGCAGGGTAGCGCACAACCCCTTTAACCCTTTCCCGACCCATGACATTTACATCTACGTCACGGCTCCCATTCTATAACGCGGGGCCACGTGTCAAAGCGGGTCGGGCCCGGCACCTAACAACAGCCGGGACCCGTGGCTAATAGCGTGTGGCACTGATTGCGGTGTCGCACGCTATTAACCCTTTAGACGCGGCGTTCAAAGTTGAACGCCGCGTCTAAAGTGAAAGTAAAGCATTGCCGGTTAGCTCAGGGAGCTGTTCGGGATCGCCGCGATGACATTTTTTGGTCACTTTTTATATCATGAAAAAATGAATAAAAAGCGATCAAAAAGTCAGAACATTACAAAAATGGTAACGCTAAAAACTTCAGAGCACGGCGCAAAACATGAGCCCTCATACCGTCCCATACGCAGAAAAATAAAAAAGTTATAGGGGTCAGAATGTGACAATTTTAAACATATACATTTCCGTACTTGTAGTAATTTTTTTTTTTTCCAGAAGTCCGACAAAATCAAACCTATATAAGTAGGGGATCATTTTAACCGTATGGACCTACAGAATAATGATAAGTTGTCATTTTTACCGAAAAGTTTTCTGCGTAGGAACGGAAGCCCCCAAAAATTTACAAAATGGTGTTTTTTCTTCAATTTTGTCGCACAATAATTATTTTTTTTTTGTTTTGCTGTAGATTGTTGGGTAAAATGACTGATGTCATTACAAAGTAGAATTGGTGGCGCAAAAAATAAGCCATAATATGGATTTTTAGGTGCAAAATTGAGAGTTATGATTTTTTTAAAGGTAAGGAGGAAAAAACGAAAGTGCAAAAACTGAAAAACCCCGGGTCATGAAGGGGTTAAAGGGGTATTCCAGGCAAAACCTTTTTTTATATATATCAACTGGTTCCAGAAAGTTAAACAGATTTGTAAATTACTTCTATTAAAAAATCTTAATTCTTCCAGTACTTATCTTCTGTGTAACTGCTCAATGATGATGTCACGTCCCGGGAGCTGAGCATGATGGGAGAATATCCCCATAGGAGCTGGACAGCTCCCGGGACGTGAGTCATCAGAGAGCAGTTAGACAGAAAACAACAACTCAACTTCAGAAGCTAATAACTATTGGAAGGATTAAGATTTTTTAATAGAAGTAATTTACAAATCTGTTTAACTTTCTGGAGCCAGTTGATATATAAAAAAAAGTTTTGGCCTGGAATACCCCTTTAACCCCTTAAGGACCAAGGACGTACCGGTACGTCCTTGGTCCTGCTCTTCTGATATAACGCGGGGTTACACAGTAACCCCGCGTCATATCACGGCGGGCCCGGCGTCATAGTGAAGCCGGGACCCGCATCTAATAGCGCACAGCGCCGATCGCGGCGCCGCGCGCTATTAACCCTTTAGCCGCGCGCTCAGAGCTGAGCCGCGCGGCTAAAAGTGAAAGTGAAAGTTCCCGGTTAGCTCAGTCGGGCTGTTCGGGATAGCCGCGGCTAATCGCGGCATCCCGAACAGCTGACAGGACAGCGGGAGGGCCCCTTCCTGCCTCCTCGCTGTCCGATCGCCGAATGACTGCTCAGTGCCTGAGATCCAGATATGAGCAGTCATCCGGCAGAATCGTTGATCACTGGTTTCTTATGAGAAACCAGTGATCAGCATAGAAGATCAGTGTGTGCAGTGTTATAGGTCCCTATGGGATAACAATGATCAGTATAAGAGATCAGTGTGTGCAGTGTTATAGGCCCCTATGGGATTACAATGATCAGTATAAGAGATCAGTGTGTGCAGTGTTATAGGTCCCTATGGGATTACAATGATCAGTATAAGAGATCAGTGTGTGCAGTGTTATAGGCCCCTATGGGATTACAATGATCAGTATAAGAGATCAGTGTGTGCAGTGTTATAGGTCCCTATGGGAGCTATGACACTGCAAAAAAAAAGTGGAAAAAAAAAGTGAATAAAGATCATTTAACTCCTCCCCTATTAAAAGTTTGAATCACCCCCCTTTTCCAATAAAAAAAAAACACAGTGTAAATAAAAATAAACATATATGGTATCACCGCGTGCGGAAATGTCCGAATTATAAAAATATATCATTAATTAAACCGCTCGGTCAATGGCGTGCGCGCAAAAAAATTCCAAAGTCCAAAATAGTGCATTTTTGGTCACTTTTTATATCATTTAAAAATGAATAAAAAGCGATCAATAAGTCCTATCAATGCAAAAATGGTACCGATAAAAATTTCAGATCACAACGCAAAAAATGAGCTCTCATACCGCCCCATACACGGAAAAATAAAAAAGTTATAGGGGTCAGAAGATGACAATTTTAAACGTATTAATTTTCCTGCATGTAGTTATGATTTTTTCCAGAAGTCCGACAAAATGAAACCTATATAAGTAGGGTATCATTTTAATCGTATGGACCTACAGAATAAATATCAGGTGTCATTTTTACCGAAAAATGTACTACGTAGAAACGGAAGCTCCCAAAAGTTACAAAACAGCGGGTTTTTTTTCAATTTTGTCGCACAATGATTTTTTTTCCCGCTTCACCGTAGATTTTTGGGCAAAATGATTGACGTCATTACAAAGTAGAATTGGTGGCGCAAAAAATAGGCCATCATATGGATTTTTAGGTGCAAATTTGAAATAGTTATGATTTTTTAAAGGCAAGGAGCAAAAAACGAAAATGCAAAAACGGAAAACCCCCCGGTCCTTAAGGGGTTAAGGGATCCAAAAGCTACATAGGAATACACAGATCTCGGCGCAGTGATGGTCATGTGATCACAGACGCTCCGCCAGATGTCTGACTCCCTCAATAAGCTCTGATTCCTCCTTTTACATGATCTTGGCCGGAGATGATTGTTTTCTCTCCCTAGGCCGATGAAAGGATAATGTTTCTTTAACCCCTCCCGTCCTGGCCGATTGGTTTGAAAAGGCCGAAAAACTAGGGCGACTGCCAGATGTTGCTGGTCAAGACAGCAGAGCTAGTTTACTATAGTGCAGTGGTCTCCAACCTGCGGACCTCCAGATGTTGCAAAACTACAACTCCCAGCATGCCCGGACAGCCGACGGCTGTCCGGGCATGCTGGGAGTTGTAGTTTTGCAACATCTGGAGGTCCGCAGGTTGGAGACCACTGCTATAGTGTATTGTCCTTTGGGGTCTTGTACATTTTAGGGGGAGATTTATCAAAACCCGTGCAGAGGTAAAGTTGCTGAGTTGCCCAATCAGATCGCTGCTTTCATTTTGCATAGGCCTTGTTAAAAGTGAAAGCAGCGATCTGATTGGTTGCTATGGGCAACTCAGCAACTTTTCTGCACAGGTTTTGATAAATCTCCCCCTAAAATGTACAAGACCCCAAAGGACAGACAATACACTATAGCAGTGGTCTCCAACCTGCGGACCTCCAGATGTTGCAACTTTTCCTCCCGACAAGTTTTGATAAATCTCCCCCCATTGTTTTTATGTGCACAAAACAGATCGGAGATAGATTTTACTACATTACTGAGCTCGCTATCCATGTTGAAGAGGAAGGATAAGTTTTGGGCGTTTCGGTGGACCCAGGGGTTAATGATAATGGGAGGGGGGTATTTATCAAAGGATTTATGTGTTTTTTTTTTTTTCCGTAACTTTGGCGCAGTGTCTTTTTGTGCCAAAGTTTGGTGCATTTTCTCCACTGTCATTTTTACAACTTTCTCAAAATCACACGGTCCTGTGTGTGATTTTTACTTTGGTCAGTAATTCATCATTTGCGCCAATCGATCTTTGGCGCAATTTTGTGCCTTTAGGGTTTTTTTTTTTTTTTTGCCGCATATCACCGCCAAGAAATTTTGTACATGGAAAACACACATAGCAATGTCAGAAAATGTAAAGGTGTCAAAATACATTAAAACATTTTTGGGTGAAAGCAGCGACACCTCCCGGGCTGCTCAATACTATCCTGCGACATAGTTGTCTCTGAGCCAGCATTAGACATGGCCGCACAGGTTCAGGAAGTAAAAGTAACCCCAAAAAAAAAAAAACTACTCAAGTTAAAAATAAAATCCATTTCACATGGTGGCTATAAACCCCACAAAAGAAAACAACTCATGTCGCTTCCTGATATACTGCAGGAGGGAATCCAAAATGGCCGCTCTACAGAGTAAAATACGCCGTCCTCTGTGGCGGTAAGTTCTGTGTAAAAGGCGCTTTGAACGGCTGATTTCAACATTTGCACCAAAATTACTAACAACTTGCACCAAATGATAAATTAGGTGCATGTCCACGAAAACCAAAGTGAAAAAAAAAAAGGGTAAAAAGAAACTTTCAACAGGCAAAATTGATAAATACCCCCCCCCCCCCCATGTTCCTGGTGATCTAGAGTATGATAGTTAGTGATGAGCGGCAGGGGCCATATTCAAATTCGCAATATTTCACGAATATATTGACGATTATTCTTCCTATGTTTGCGAAATTCGCATATTCGCTATGTTCGTTCACTTGTTTGCATGGAAAATTTGCGTCAAAATTTGCATGTGAAAAAAAAACAACTAAAACAACCCGAATATTTGTCATTACGAATATATAACACTTTATTCAAAATATTCAAAAAGTGCCGATATTCGCGATAAAAATTTGCATTCCGAATATTCGTGCCCAACACTAATAATAGTCCGCGTACAAATGACGCTTCCATACATTTAAAAAAATTAGGCTTCCATAAAATGCCACCACCTGGTGATCTAGAGCTTCCTGGCTGGTACTCCGCTGGAAAACATTTTTATTTTATTTTTTTAACTCAACTGGTGCCAGAAAGTTAAACAGATTTGTAAATTACTTCTATTAAAAAAATCTTAATCCTTCTCGTACTTATCAGCAGCTGTATTCTACAGAGGAAGTTCTTTATATATATATATATATATATATATATATATATATTTCTTTTCTGTCATGACCACAGTGCTCTCTGCTGACACCTCTGTCCATGTCAGGAACTGTCCAGAGCAGGAGAAAATCCCCATAGCAAACCTCTCCTGCTCTGTACAGTTCTGACATGGACAGAGATGTCAGAAGAGAGCTCTGTGTTCAGACTGAAAAGAAATTAAAAAAAGAAAAGAACTTCCTCTGTAGAATACAGCAGCAGATAAGTACTGAAAGGATTAAGATTTTTAATAGTAGGAATTTACAAATCTGTTTCACTTTCTGGCACCAGTTGATTTAAAAGAAAATGTTTTCCAGAAGAGTACCCCTTTAAAGGGGTAGTCCAGTGCTGAAATGCTTATCCAAAGGTTAGGGGATAAGTTTTAGATGGCGGGGGGTCCGACCGCTGGGCCCCCCCGCGATCTCCTGTACAGGGCGGATGTCGACCACCGCACGAAGTGGCGGCTGACATGCCCCCTCAATACATCGCTATGGCAGACCGGAGATTACCGAAGGCAGCGCTCCGGCTCTGCCATAGAGTCGTATTGAGGGGGCGTGTCAGCCGCCGCTATGTGCGGTGGTCAACACGCCCCCTTCCCGCGGCTGCCGGGGCCCGGTCGGTCAGATCCCCCGCGATCTGAAACTTATCCCCTATTCTTAAGATAGGGGATAAGTTTTTAAGCACTGGAGATCTCCTTTAAGTTCCCTAGGGATCTTGAGTTCCTTGGTGGTCTAGAATTCCATGTGGTCTTTAATTCCCATGTGGTCTATACTTTCCCTGTTGGACCAGAGCTCCCTGGTGGTCAAGAGTTCCCTGATGATCTAGAGCAGTGTTCCCCAACCCTAGAGCTGGGGACCGGTACCGGTCCGTGGATCAAACGGTATCGGGCCGCCCAAGGAACTTTAAAGGACATGTCCGGTGCTCACTTTTCTTATTGTATCCGTTCCCGGCTGCAAAAAAATAAAAAAATAAAAGCTTTCGCTTACCTGCCTACGCTCCCCCGGTGCTCCGGTACAGGTGTTCGGTCCCCGTGGTGTATTGTTCTTACTCCCTGTTAGCCCGGCACGTCCCACAGAGCTTCAGCCTATCACCGGCCGAGGCGGGACATCGCTGCTCCGTGTGACGTGCCGGATTAACAGGAAGTAAGAAGAATACAGCCCGGGGACCGAACACCTGTACCGGAGCACCGGGGGA
Organism: Hyla sarda; assembly: GCF_029499605.1. NCBI lineage: Eukaryota > Metazoa > Chordata > Amphibia > Anura > Hylidae > Hyla > Hyla sarda. Next base: position 12,147,317 of record NC_079190.1, on the reverse strand, counting down.
GCGTAGGCAGGTAAGCGAAAGCTTATTTTCTTTTTTTTTTTTTGCAGCCCGGAACGGATACAATAAGAAAGGTGAGGTAAGGTGTGAGCACAATTTGGTGTATGCTGCCGGATTTGTGCACTTTATCTGATTTTTTCCACTTTATATTAATATTTATATGGTTTTTTTTGATACACTGGTCATATATTTATAACACTGATCACATATTTATCAAAACCTGTCCAGAGGAAAAGTTGCTGGGTTGCCCATAGCAACCAATCAGATCGCTGCTTTCATTTTTAACAAGTCCTCTGCAAAATGAAAGAAGCCATCTGATTGGTTGCTATGGGCAACTCAGCAACTTTTCCTCCAATAAATGTTCCCCATAGTCTATAGTTCCCTGGTGATATAGAGTTCCTTCGAGTTTTCTTGTTTCGTGGTGATGAAGAGATCCCTGGTGGTCTAGAGCAGGCCTTCTAAAACCGTTTCTTCTCTGGCCTTACCAGTCAATCCATGGTGATTTTGGTTCCTCACCAGCGATCAGATACAACCATGAAGTGCTAAACCCCACTATGCAGCACCTGTATTACTCCCAACGGCACCAACCAAATGCCGCCATTCAGTGCACATAATATCCAATAACAGCACCACATTCATCAAGCACCTTTTTAGTATGAATGTGACTTTTAAAGGGGTACTCCGATGTAAAACTTTTTTTTATTTTTTTAAATCAACTGGTGCCAGAAAGTTAAACAGATTTGTAAATTACTTCTATTAAAAAAAAATCTTAATCCTTCCAGTACTTATTAGCTGCTGAATACTACAGAGGAAATTATTTTCTTTTTGGAACACAGAGCTCTCTGCTGACATCACGAGCACAGTGCTCTCTGCTGACATCTCTGTCCATTTTAGGAACTGTCCAGAGCAGCATATGTTTGCTATGTGGATTTTCTCCTACTCTGGACAGTTCTTAAAATGGACAGAGATGCCAGCAGAGAGCACTGAGCTCGTGATGTCAGAAGAGAGCTCTGTGTTCCAAAAAGAAAAGAATTTCCTCTGTAGTATTCAGCAGCTAATAAGTACTGGAAGGATTAAGATTTTTTTTAATAGAAGTAATTTACAAATCTGTTTAACTTTCTGGCACCAGTTGATTAAAAAAAAAAAAAAAAAAAAAGTTTTCCACTGGAGTACCCCTTTAAAATAGACAAAGATGTCAGCAGAAAGCATTGTGTTCCAAAAAGAAAAGAATTTCCTCTGTAGTGTTCAGCAGCTAATAAGTACTGGAAAGATTAAGATTTTTTTTTTCTTTTATGTCTGACCACAGTGCTCTCTGCTGACACCTATGTCAGGAACTGTCCAGAACAGGAGCAAATCCCCATAGCAAACCTCTCCTGCCCTGTACAGTTCCTGACATGGACAGAGGTGTCAGCAGGGAGCTCTGTGTTCCAAAAAGAAAAGAATTTCCTCTTTAGTATTCAGCAGCTAATAAGTACTGGAAGGGTTAAGATTTTTTAATAGAAGTCATTTACAAATCTGTTTAACTTTCAGGTACCAGTTGATTTAAAAAAAAAATGGTTTCCACTGGAGTACCCCTTTAAAAATATAGATGTAAGGTAGGTGTGCTTTGCAGACAATACACGCTAGGAATTGGGGGGGGGGGGGGGGGGTTTCTATAGTATCTTGGCCTGAGCCCGGGGTGTGGGTGGAATAAGGTCATCAGTGTTTCCCAACCAGGGTGCCTCCAGCTGTTGCAAAACTACAGTTCCTGACATAGACAAGAGGTTTCAGCACAGAGCACTGTGGTCAGACTGGAAAGAACCACACAACTTCCTCTGTAGTATTCAGCAGCTGATAAGTACTGGAAGGATTAAGATTTTTAAATAGAAGTAATTTACAAATCTGTTTAACTTTCTGGCCCCAGTTGATTTAAAAAAAAAAAATTAAATAAAAAATAAGTTTTCCACCGGAGTACCGCTTTATTATAATACCGTCTGTATAGTTTGCTGACTAATGGAATATTACGTGCACAGACACCAGCGAGTCCTTTTAATTGACCTCAACATAAAACCTGATCTGTCCCTTGGGCCTTGAGGTCGTGAAGCTGTTTTTCCCAGGATGAGGTGAGGTACGGCAGAGCCACGTGCGCACTTTCTGCTGTACACCACGGAACACATCGCTCTTTAATAGATATAATGAGCGTCAGGGGATCGGCTCCATCCACTGCATGTAATTCAATTAAACCATCACAATCGCTCCGTCCGCTAACATCAACAACTTGTCGAGAACATTTAGAGCAGTGTTTCCCAACCAGGGCGCCTCCAGCTGTTGCAAAACTACAACTCCCAGCATGCCCGGACAGCCGAAGGCTGTCCGGGCATGCTGGGAGTTGTAGTTTTGCAACAGCTGGAGGCACCCTGGTTGGAAAACACTGATGACCTTATTCCACCCACACCCCGGGTTCAGTCCGAGATACTATAGAACCCCCCAAATTCCTAGCGTGTATTGTCTGCAAAGCACACCTACCTTACATCTGCATTTTTAAAGGGGTATTCCAGTGGAAACCATTTATTTATTTATTTATTTATTTTTAATCAACTGTTACCTGAAAGTTAAACAGATTTGTAAATTACTCCTATTTAAAAATCGTAATCCTTCCAGTACTTATCAGCTGCTGAATACTACAGAGGAAGTTGTGTGGTTCTTTCCAGTCTGACCACAGTGCTCTGTGCTGACACCTCTTGTCTATGTCAGGAACTGTAGTTTTGCAACAGCTGGAGGCACCCTGGTTGGGAAACACTGATGACCTTATTCCACCCACACCCCGGGTTCAGACCGAGATACTATAGAACCCCCCAAATTCCTAGCGTGTATTGTCTGCAAAGCACACCTACCTTACATCTATATTTTTAAGGGGGTACTCCAATGAAAACCATTTTTTTTAAATCTACTGGATCCAGAAAGTTAAACAGATTTGTAAATTACTTCTATTTAAAAATCGTAATCCTTCCAGTACTTATCAGCTGCTGAATACTACAGAGGAAGTTGTGTGGTTCTTTCCAGTCTGACCACAGTGCTCTGTGCTGACACCTCTTGTCTATGTCAGGAACTGTAGTTTTGCAACAGCTGGAGGCACCCTGGTTGGGAAAGACTGATGACCTTATTCCACCCACACCCCGGGCTCAGACCGAGATACTATAGAACCCCCCAAATTCCTAGCGTGTATTGTCTGCAAAGCACACCTACCTTACATCTATATTTTTAAGGGGGTACTCCAGTGGAAACCATTTATTTATTTATTTATTTTTAAACAACTGTTACCTGAAAGTTAAACAGATTTGTAAATTACTCCTATTTAAAAATCGTAATCCTTCCAGTACTTATCAGCTGCTGAATACTACAGAGGAAGTTGTGTGGTTCTTTCCAGTCTGACCACAGTGCTCTGTGCTGACACCTCTTGTCTATGTCAGGAACTGTAGTTTTGCAACAGCTGGAGGCACCCTGGTTGGGAAACACTGATGACCTTATTCCACCCACACCCCGGGTTCAGTCCGAGATACTATAGAACCCCCCAAATTCCTAGCGTGTATTGTCTGCAAAGCACACCTACCTTACATCTGCATTTTTAAAGGGGTGCTCCAGTGGAAACCATTTATTTATTTATTTATTTATTTATTTTTAATCAACTGGTGCCTGAAAGTTAAACAGATTTGTAAATGACTTCTATTTAAAAATCTTAATCCTTCCAGTACTTATCAGCTGCTGAATAGTACAGAGGAAGTTGTGTGGTTCTTTCCAGTCTGACCACAGTGCTCTCTGCTGACACCTCTTGTCTATGTCAGGAACTGTAGTTTTGCAACAGCTGGAGGCACCCTGGTTGGGAAACACTGATGACCTTATTCCACCCACACCCCGGGTTCAGACCGAGATACTATAGAACCCCCCAAATTCCTAGCGTGTATTGTCTGCAAAGCACACCTACCTTACATCTGCATTTTTAAAGGGGTACTCCAGTGGAAACCATTTATTTATTTATTTATTTATTTTTAATCAACTGTTGCCAGAAAGTTAAACAGATTTGTAAATTACTTCTATTTAAAAATCTTAATCCTTCCAGTACTTATCAGCTGCTGAATACTACAGAGGAAGTTGTGTGGTTCTTTCCAGTCTGACCACAGTGCTCTGTGCTGACACCTCTTGTCTATGTCAGGAACTGTAGTTTTGCAACAGCTGGAGGCACCCTGGTTGGGAAACACTGATGACCTTATTCCACCCACACCCCGGGTTCAGACCGAGATACTATAGAACCCCCCCAATTCCTAGCGTGTATTGTCTGCAAAGCACACCTACCTTACATCTATATTTTTAAAGGGGTACTCCAGTGGAAACCATTTATTTATTTATTTATTTATTTATTTTTAATCAACTGGTGCCTGAAAGTTAAACAGATTTGTAAATTACTTCTATTTAAAAATCTTAATCCTTCCAGTACTTATCAGCTGCTGAATAGTACAGAGGAAGTTGTGTGGTTCTTTCCAGTCTGACCACAGTGCTCTCTGCTGACACCTCTTGTCTATGTCAGGAACTGTAGTTTTGCAACAGCTGGAGGCACCCTGGTTGGGAAACACTGATGACCTTATTCCACCCACTCCCCGGGCTCAGACCGAGATACTATAGAACCCCCCAAATTCCTGGCATGTCTTGTCTCCAAAGCACACCTACCTTACATCTATGTTTTTAAAGGGGTACTCCAGTGGAAACCATTTTTTTTTTAAATCAACTGGTACCTGAAAGTTAAACAGATTTGTAAATTACTTCTATTTAAAAATCTTAATCCATCCAGTACTTATCAGCTGCTATATTCTAGAGAGGAAGTTGTGTAGTTCTTTCCAGTCTGACCACAGTGCTCTCTGCTGACACCTCTGTCCATGTCAGGAACTGTCCAGAGCAGGAGAGGTTTCCTATGGGGATTTGCCAGTAGTTCCTGACATGGACAGAGGTGTCAGCAGAGAGAACCGTGGTCAGACTGGAAAGAACTACATAACTTCCTCTGAAGCATACAGCAGCCGATGAGTACTGGAAGGACTAAGATTTTTTAAATAGAAGTCATTTACAAATCTATTTCACTTTCTGGAGCCAGTTGATATGAAAAAAATATTTTTTCACCGGAATACCCCTTTAAGGCCAGGTTCACATATGTCCGCCAATCCGTTATAGTTGCTATGCAACATAGTTGTAATCCCACTGGAGGACATTAATGCCGGGTGGTCCGTAGGTCCAGCGCCAGGCCCCATTTCAAATGTCACATAATCTTTCAGTTTGGGTTGGTGAAAAACATCCTTGGGGAAAAAAAAGTGTGGGAACTCACCCAAGGTTTCCACTCAAGGGCTGGTCCTGCTAATAGGAACGGTGTTCATGGTGTGGAAAAAGTGCAGGAACTCAGTTCCCACGTGTTCCTGGCGGACTTGAGCCCTGAGGTTGTATCTGTGCAGTGTGGCACTGTTTGGTTACTTTATGGTGGTGGCACTGTACAGATACCACTGCTAGAGAGTGACCATATAGTGCCACATTATACAGATGTCACTACCATAGGGAGACCAAATGGCATCACACTGTACAGATACCACCGCCAGAGAGTGACCATATAGTGTCACACTATACAGATGTCACTACCATAGGGAGACCAAATGGCATCACACTGTACAGATACCACCGCCAGAGAGTGACCATATAGTGTCACACTATACAGATGTCACTACCATAGAGAGACCAAATGGCATCACACTGTACAGATACCACCGCCAGAGAGTGACCATATAGAGCCACACTATACAGATGTCACTACCATAGAGAGACCAAATAGCATCACACTGTACAGATACCACCGCCAGAGAGTGACCATATAGTATCACACTATACAGATGTCACTACCATAGTGTAACCAAATAGCATCACACTGTACAGATACCACCGCCAGAGAGTGACCATATAGTGTCACACTATACAGATGTCACTACCATAGGGAGACCAAATGGCATCACACTGTACAGATACCACCGCCAGAGAGTGACCATATAGTATCACACTATACAGATGTCACTACCATAGAGAGACCAAATAGCATCACACTGTACAGATACCACCGCCAGAGAGTGACCATATAGTATCACACTATACAGATGTCACTACCATAGAGAGACCAAATAGCATCACACTGTACAGATACCACCGCCAGAGAGTGACCATATAGTATCACACTATACAGATGTCACTACCATAGAGAGACCAAATGGCATCACACTGTACAGATACCACCGCCAGAGAGTGACCATATAGAGCCACACTATACAGATGTCACTATCATAGAGAGACCAAATAGTATCACACTGTACAGATACCACCGCCAGAGAGTGACCATATAGTATCACACTATACAGATGTCACTACCATAGTGTAACCAAATAGCATCACACTGTACAGATACCACCGCCAGAGAGTGACCATATAGTGTCACACTATACAGATGTCACCACCATAGAGAGACCAAATAGCATCACACTGTACAAATACCACCGCCAGAGAGTGACCATATAGTGTCACACTATACAGATGTCAGTATCCATAGAGAGACCAAATGGCATCACACTGTACAGATACCACCGCCAGAGAGTGACCATATAGTGTCTCACTATACAGATGTCACTACCATAGAGAGACCAAATAGCATCACACTGTACAGATACCACCGCCAGAGAGTGACCATATAGTATCACACTATACAGATGTCACTACCATAGAGAGACCAAATAGCATCACACTGTACAGATACCACCGCCAGAGAGTGACCATATAGTGTCACACTATACAGATGTCACCACCATAGAGAGACCAAATAGCATCACACTGTACAAATACCACCGCCAGAGAGTGACCATATAGTGTCACACTATACAGATGTCAGTATCCATAGAGAGACCAAATGGCATCACACTGTACAAATACCACCGCCAGAGAGTGACCATATAGTGTCACACTATACAGATGTCAGTATCCATAGAGAGACCAAATGGCATCACACTGTACAGATACCACCGCCAGAGAGTGACCATATAGAGCCACACTATACAGATGTCACTATCATAGAGAGACCAAATAGCATCACACTGTACAGATACCACCGCCAGAGAGTGACCATATAGTATCACACTATACAGATGTCACTACCATAGTGTAACCAAATAGCATCACACTGTACAGATACCACCGCCAGAGAGTGACCATATAGTGTCACACTATACAGATGTCACCACCATAGAGAGACCAAATAGCATCACACTGTACAAATACCACCGCCAGAGAGTGACCATATAGTGTCACACTATACAGATGTCAGTATCCATAGAGAGACCAAATGGCATCACACTGTACAGATACCACCGCCAGAGAGTGACCATATAGTGTCACACTATACAGATGTCACTACCATAGAGAGACCAAATAGCATCACACTGTACAGATACCACCGCCAGAGAGTGACCATATAGTATCACACTATACAGATGTCACTACCATAGAGAGACCAAATAGCATCACACTGTACAGATACCACCGCCAGAGAGTGACCATATAGTGTCACACTATACAGATGTCACCACCATAGAGAGACCAAATAGCATCACACTGTACAAATACCACCGCCAGAGAGTGACCATATAGTGTCACACTATACAGATGTCAGTATCCATAGAGAGACCAAATAGCATCACACTGTACAAATACCACCGCCAGAGAGTGACCATATAGTGTCACACTATACAGATGTCACCACCATAGAGAGACCAAATAGCATCACACTGTACAAATACCACCGCCAGAGAGTGACCATATAGTGTCACACTATACAGATGTCAGTATCCATAGAGAGACCAAATGGCATCACACTGTACAGATACCACTGCCAGAGAGTGACCATATAGTGCCATATTATACAGATGTCACCACCATAGTGTAACCAATGGTGTATTTGGTTACACTATGGTAGTGATATCTGTATAGTGCGGCACTATATGGTCACTCTCTGGCGGTGGTATCTGTACAGTGTGATGCTATTTGGTCTCTCTATGGTGGTGGCATCTGTATAATGTGGCACTATATGGTCACTCTCTGGCGGTGGTATTTGTACAGTGTGATGCTATTTGGTCTCTCTATGGTGGTGGCATCTGTATAGTGTGACACTATATGGTCACTCTCTGGTGGTGATATCTGTACAGTGTGATGCTATTTAGTCTCTCTATGGTAGTGACATCTGTATAGTGTGACACTATATGGTCACTCTCTGGCGGTGGTATCTGTACAGTGTGATGCTATTTGGTCTCTCTATGGTAGTGACATCTGTATAGTGTGACACTATATGGTCACTCTCTGGCGGTGGTATCTGTACAGTGTGATGCCATTTGGTCTCTCTATGGTAGTGACATCTGTATAGTGTGATACTATATGGTCACTCTCTGGCGGTGGTATCTGTACAGTGTGATGCTATTTGGTCTCTCTATGGTAGTGACATCTGTATAATGTGGCACTATATGGTCACTCTCTGGCGGTGGTATCTGTACAGTGTGATGCTATTTGGTCTCTCTATGGTAGTGACATCTGTATAGTGTGACACTATATGGTCACTCTCTGGCGGTGATAACTGTGCAGTGTGGCACTATTTGGTTACTCTCTGGCAGTGGCATCTGTACATCGTGACACTGTTTGGTTACACTATGGTGATAGCATCTGTACAGTGTGGCACTATATGGTTATGTAGTGGTGGTATCTGTATAATGTGGCACTATATGGTCACTTTATGGCGGCGGCATTTGTACAGTGTGCCACTATGTGATCCCTGTGGCAGTTTCCTCTGTACAGTTTGGCACTATTTGATCACTTTATGGTGACGGTATCTGTACATTGAGGCACTATTTGCTTACTCTATGGCGGCGGAATCTGTACAATGTGGCATTATTTGATCACTTTATGGTGATGGCATCTGTACAGTGAGGCACTATTTGGTTACTCTATGGCGGTAGAATCTGTACAGTGTTTCATTATTTGGTTACTCTATGGCGGTGGAATCTGCACACTGAGGCACTATTTGGTTACTCTATGGCGGCGGCATCTGTACAGTGTGGCATTATTTGGTTACTCTATGGCGGCGGCATCTGTACAGTGTGGCATTATTTGGTTACTCTATGGCGGCGGAATCTGTACACTGTGGCATTATTTGCTTACTCTATGGCGGTGGAATCTGTACAGTGTGGCATTATTTGGTTACTCTATGGCCGTGGAATCTGTACAGTGTGGCATTATTTGGTTACTCTATGGCGGTGGAATCTGTACAGTGTGTCATTATTTGGTTACTCTATGGCGGTGGAATCTGTACAGTGTGGCATTATTTGATTACTCTATGGTAGCGGCATCTGTACATTGAGGCATTATTCGGTCACTTTATGGTGACGGTATCTGTACATTGAGGCACTATTTGGTTACTCTATGGTGGCGGAATCTGTACAGTGTGGCATTATTTGCTTACTCTATGGCGGCGGAATCTGTACATTGTGGCAATATTTGCTTACTCTATGGCGGTGGAATCTGTACAGTGAGGCACTATTTGATCACTTTATGGTGACGGCATCTGTACACTGAGGCACTATTTGGTTACTCTATGGCGGCGGCATCTGTACAGTGTGGCACTATTTGGTTACTCTATGGCGGTGGAATCTGTACAGTGTGGTACTATTTGGTTACTCTATGGCGGTGGAATCTGTACAGTGTGGCATTATTTGGTTACTCTATGGCGGTGGAATCTGTACAGTGTGGCATTATTTGGTTACTCTATGGCGGTGGAATCTGTACATTGTGGTACTATTTGGTTACTCTATGGCGGTGGAATCTGTACAGTGTGGCATTATTTGGTTACTCTATGGCGGCGGAATCTGTACAGTGTGGCATTATTTGGTCACTTTATGGTGACGGCATCTGTACATTGAGGCACTATTTGCTTACTCTATGGCGGTGGAATGTGTACAGCATGGCACTATTCAGACCCTCTATGGGGGTGAAATGCATGTACTGTATGTCAGTATTATACAATTTTATTGTTGTAGAAGGTGGCACCAGCATATAGTAATAATCCCATCCTCCTATATAACTTTTAGGTGTATTTTTTACTGCTTTTTAGTTTCAATAATTTGTAGCATTTATCAGGAAACATTTTATATAATAGAAATTATACAAAAAAAAAAAAAAACTGTCCTAATAAATGTAATTATGCGTTTTAGCATTTGTCATTGATGCAGTGAATCAATATATTATCTACGCCAGTGGTCTTCAACCTGCGGACCTTCAGATGTTGCAAAACTTCAACTCCCAGCATGCCCGGACAGCCGTTGGCTGTCCGGGCATGCTGGGAGTTGTAGTTTTGCAACATCTGGAGGTCCGCAGGTTGGAGACCACTGCTCTACGTGTTCAGCGGTCGGAATAGTCTGCGATCATACAGGATATGTCGGGTTAGTATGGGTTTAAAGGTATTGTGGGTATCTTTTTCTCTCCTTGTGGGAAAGTGTCTGTGGCGATTAAATCCACCCACCTGACCTATATCGCCTAAGCCGCTAATATTAATCCGCTCAGCGTGATTACTCCCAAGTCCTGTCCATCACAATAGACATAAGATCTGTATCATCAGCAAACGCAGCGTATAAACCTCCCCTCACGGTAACTATCAGGGCGCGGCCGACGCAGGGGGATGCGCAATTTCCATGAATATCTTTAGGACTGCGCCAATATTCATGAGGAGACGCAGGAATGGCCAAAGGGGGTCACCACGTAGGCGTCTCTCGCCCCCCCGCACTGATCGGACGACTATATAAACACCCTGGACGGAGATTTCCCAGAGCCGAGGGATTTACCCTGACAAAAGTTCATTGCTCGGCAATTATGATGACAAGGACGGAATATACAGGGACGGGGGTCCGTGAATAAGAGACGAGAGCGAGCGGAGGTGGGGGAGAAGGTTAACGTTATCATTGAATTATATAGTTGGGGCTTCATAGGGCAATTGGAAAAAAATAAATAAAAAAATTAAAAAAGAAAGATTGTTGGAATTTTTTTACGCCAAATTTATTAAAAGGCACACAACAGGCGAGAAACGCCAGTAATAATCAGAGAAGAAAAAGGTTTGGCGCAGTTTACTGCACAAAAATGACGCAAATGATAGAAACTAAAAAAATTGTTCCCATTTATTGATTGACATATTGGATTGCTTTGGGATATTTCATGAAATGCGGAACCAATACGTGTAGCATAAACAAATGTATATATGTTACATGATACACATAAAGCACCTATACAATACACATATATCACCTATACAATAGACATACAGCACCTATACTATACACATACAGCACCTACACAATACACATACAGCACCTATACAATAGACATACAGCACCTATACAATAGACATACAGCACCTATACAATAGACATACAGCTCCTATACAATACACACACAGCACCTACACAATACACATACAGCACCTATACAATAGACACACAGCACCTATACAATACACATACAGCACCTATACAATAGACATACAGCACCTATACAATACACACACAGCACCTATACAATACACACACAGCACCTATACAATAGACATACATCACCTATACAATAGACATACAGCACCTGTACAATACACATACAGCACCTATACAATACACACACAGCACCTATACAATAGACATACATCACCTATACAATAGACATACAGCACCTATACAATACACACACAGCACCTATACAATACACACACAGCACCTATACAATAGACATACATCACCTATACAATAGACATACAGCACCTGTACAATACACATACAGCACCTATACAATACACATACAGCATCTATACAATAGACATACAGCACCTATACAATAGACATACAGCACCTATACAATACACATACAGCACCTATACAATACACATACAGCACCTGTACAATACACATACAGCACCTATACAATACACATACAGCATCTATACAATAGACATACAGCACCTGTACAATACACATACAGCACCTATACAATAGACATACAGCACCTATACAATAGACATACAGCACCTATACAATACACATACAGCACCTATACAATAGACATACAGCACCTATACAATAGACATACAGCACCTATACAATACACATACAGCACCTATACAATAGACATACAGCACCTATACAATACACACACAGCACCTATACAATACACATACAGCACCTATACAATAGACATACATCACCTATACAATAGACATACAGCACCTATACAATACACATACAGCACCTATACAATACACATACAGCACCTATACAATAGACATACAGCACCTGTACAATACACACACAGCACCTATACAATACACACACAGCACCTATACAATAGACATACATCACCTATACAATAGACATACAGCACCTGTACAATACACATACAGCACCTATACAATACACATACAGCATCTATACAATAGACATACAGCACCTGTACAATACACATACAGCACCTATACAATAGACATACAGCACCTATACAATAGACATACAGCACCTATACAATACACATACAGCACCTATACAATAGACATACAGCACCTATACAATAGACATACAGCACCTATACAATACACATACAGCACCTATACAATAGACATACAGCACCTATACAATACACACACAGCACCTATACAATACACATACAGCACCTATACAATAGACATACAGCACCTATACAATACACATACAGCACCTATACAATAGACACACAGCACCTATACAATACACATAAAGCACCTATACAATAGACATACAGCACCTATACAATACACATACATCACCTATACAATAGACATACAGCACCTATACAATACACATACAGCACCTATACAATACACACACAGCACCTGTACAATACACATACAGCACCTGTACAATACACATACAGCACCTATACAATACACACACAGCACCTGTACAATACACATACAGCACCTGTACAATACACATACAGCACCTATACAATACACATACAGCACCTATACAATAGACACACAGCACCTATACAATAGACACACAGCACCTATACAATAGACACACAGCACCTATACAATAGACACACAGCACCTATACAATAGACAAACAGCACCTATACAATACACATACAGCACCTATACAATAGACACACATCACCTATACAATACACATACAGCACCTATACAATAGACATACAGCACCTATACAATACACATACAGCACCTATACAATAGACATACAGCACCTATACAATACACATACAGCACCTGTACAATACACACACAGCACCTGTACAATACACATACAGCACCTGTACAATACACATACAGCACATATACAATAGACATACAGCACCTATACAATACACATACAGCACCTATACAATACACATACAGCACCTATACAATAGACATACAGCACCTGTACAATACACATACAGCACCTGTACAATACACATACAGCACCTATACAATACACATACAGCACCTATACAATAGACATACAGCACCTGTACAATAGACATACAGCACCTATACAATAGACATACAGCACCTATACAATACACATACAGCACCTATACAATAGACACACAGCACCTATACAATAGACATACAGCACCTATACAATAGACATACAGCACCTGTACAATACACATACAGCACCTATACAATACACACACAGCACCTATACTATACACACACAGCACCTGTACAATACACATACAGCACCTGTACAATACACATACAGCACCTATACTATACACGCACAGCACCTATACAATACACATACAGCACCTATACAATAGACATACAGCACCCATACAATAGACATACAGCACCTGTACAATACACATACAGCACCTGTACAATACACATACAGCACCTATACAATACACATACAGCACCTATACAATAGACATACATCACCTGTACAATACTCATACAGCACCTATACAATAGACATACAGCACCCATACAATAGACATACAGCACCTGTACAATACACATGCAGCACCTGTACAATACACATACAGCACCTATACAATACACATACAGCACCTATACAATACACATACAGCACCTATACAATACTCACACAGCACCTATACAATACACACAGCACCTATACAATACACATGCAGAACTTATACAATAGACATGCAGAACTTATACAATAGACATACAGCACCTGTACAATACACATGCAGAACTTATACAATAGACATACAGCACCTATACAATAGACATACAGCACCTATACAATAGACATACAGCACCTATACAATAGACATACAGCACCTGTACAATACACACACAGCACCTGTACAATACACACACAGCACCTATACAATAGACATACAGCACCTATACAATAGACATACAGCACCTATACAATACACATACAGCACATATACAATAGACACACAGCACCTATACAATACACATACAGCACCTATACAATACACATACAGCACCCCTATACAATACACATACAGCACCTATACAATACACACACAGCACCTATACAATACACACAGCACCTATACAATACACATGCAGAACTTATACAATAGACATACAGCACCTATACAATAGACATACAGCACCTGTACAATACACATGCAGCACCTGTACAATACACACACAGCACCTATACAATAGACATACAGCACCTATACAATAGACATACAGCACCTATACAATACACATACAGCACCTATACAATAGACACACAGCACCTATACAATAGACATACAGCACCTATACAATAGACATACAGCACCTATACAATAGACATACAGCACCTATACAATAGACATACAGCACCTATACAATACACATACAGCACCTATACAATAGACACACAGCACCTATACAATAGACATACAGCACCTATACAATACACATACAGCACCTATACAATAGACATACAGTCACATGATCGAAGGTCCTGCGACGCTAACAAGGTAAGCATACCAATATACATTATATTAAATATATACACATAAACACTATAAAATTAGAGAAGGAGGAGGCAACTAGGGGCTGTACCACCTGGGGGAGCCTACCTGAACGCAGTAACTCTGACTTTGGGGACCACCATACAAGGTACGGTATGCAATACAGTACAGGAACACCACAGTTGCATGTATATAATACATATATGGCCTTCATACAATACACACATACAGCACCTATATAATGCACATACAGAACCTATGCAATCCAAATATAACATTCTTACAACATGCATCCTATTCCAAATGATTATGCAAATTCTATTTAAGTGTCACAAAGATTAAAGGGGTACTCCGCTACTCAGCATTTGGAACAAACTGTTCCAAAGGTGTGAGGCGGATTTTTCAAACCTATGCAAAACGGGAGCTCGTGACGTCATAGCCCCGCCCCCTCATGACTTCACGTCCCGCCCCCCTCAATGCAAGGCTATGGGTGGGGGCGTGACAGCCTTCATGCCCCCTCCCATAGACTTGCATTGAGGGGGCGTGATGTGATGTCACAAGCTCCCGGCGCCAGCGTTCGCTGAGCAGTAAAGTGCCCCTTTAAAGGGGTACTCCGCCCCTAGACATCTTATCCCCTATCCAAAGGATAGGGAACAAGATGTCAGATGGCGGGGGTCCCGCCTGTTGCGGCTTCCGGCAGCGCTGGAGGCTCTCATCCTAACGCCTCACAACCACGGTGACGTGAGATCGTGACGTCACGACTCCGCCCCGGTGTGACGTCACGCCCCGCCCCCCTCAATGCAAGTCTATGGGAGGGGGCGTGACGGCAGTCACGCCCCCTCCCATAGACTTGCATTGAGGGGCGGGGCGTGAACTCACACAGGGCGGAGTCGTGACGTCACGATCTCACGTCACCGTGGTCGGGAGCCAAAGCCTCCAGCATTTCCGGAAGCCGCAACAGGTGAGTGCTGCAGCCAAGATCACAGGGGGTCTCCAGCGGCGGAACCCCCACCATCTGACATCTTATCCCCTATCCTTTGGATAGGGGATAAGATGTCTAGGGGCGGAGTACCCCTTTAAGACCATCTAGGACAGTGTTCCCCAACCAGTGTTCCTCCACCTGTTGCAAAATTACATCTACCAGATTGCTAAAACAGCCTGTCCGGGCATGCTGGGAGTTGTAGTTTTGAAACAGCCAGAGGCACAGTGGTTGCAAAATGCGGAATTAGGAGATATGTAAACTCAGGATGTTAATAGTGCAAGAAAGACTGCACTGCTATATATGGGATATGTTAGTATTGTTATGTATTTTCCTAGCAATCACACCCCCTAGTGGTCAAGTAACTCACTGAACTTCCCAGATACAGCAACGAAATACTTGTTATACCTATAGAAGCTGTATGTGCTCCAGAGCTGATCTTCCTGTTTGTACCTCCAGAAGTAAATTTTTATTTATCAAGCTCCGTAGTAGTTTTTTTTTTTTTTGTGCGTAAAAAAGTTGCACATGCGACTTTTCTACACATGCTGCGACTTTTTGATTTCTGTTTAAAGGGGTACTCCCGTGGAAAACTTTTTTTTTTTCTAAATCAACTGGTGCCAGAAAGTTAAAAAGATTCGTAGATTACTTCTATTAAAAAAAATCTTAATCCTTTCAGTACATTTTATGGGCTGTATACTACAGAGGACATGCTTTTCTTTTTGGATTGCTCTTCTCTCACGACCACAGTGCTCTCTGCTGACCTCTGCTGTCCATTTTAGGAACTGTCCAGAGCAGCATATGTTTGCTATGGGGATTTTCTACTGCTCTGGACAGTTTCAAAAATGGGCAGCAGAGGTCAGTAGAGAGAACGGTGGTCGTGACATCCAAAGAAAAGCATTTCTTCTGTAGTATACAGACCCTAAAAAGTACTGGAAGGATTAAGATTTTTTAATAGAAGTCATTTACAAATTTGTTTAACTTTCTGGCACAAGTTGATTGAAGAAAAGAAAAAAAAAACGTTTTCCATGGGAGTACCCCTTTAATTTCAAAGCACATTTCTGAAATCTGCTGACATAGTAATTTTTTTTTACGCTGCAGTGGTCATGTATTTATCAAATGCGATTGTCGCTATTTATGAAGAAAAAAAGTCGTATCTCCATTTAAAAGTCTCATATGTATTCCAGGTCCAACCTGGCTTACAGAAACTGCATACGTCCACAGAAAAGGACATTAACACCCAATTTAACAACTGTTCTTGTTCTGCATCATGAAACAAAGCTACTACATTAATGTTAATTATAGAAAAAATTATTTACATAACTAATAACTGTATACATTTTAAGGTTGAAAATACACACTGCGCACCTTGTTAATTTTACTGCTGGGGTACCCGCTAAATTTTAAAATGAATGTTGTGTTAAAATAGAATAAGTCTCACAGAACTAAATAATAATTAGTGTTCAACAAATAACTTGTCACCGAAACAACACTAAAACATAACTTTTAATTAATCATTTTATAAAATGTCATGAAAAACCACCACAAGTGCAACTCAGTATAGTAAAGATAAAATTGTACTCGATCTCAGGATCTATGGATATCAATCCATTATGCAAGTTAAAGGGGTACTCCGGCGTTAAGACATCTTATCTCCTATCCAAAGGATAGGGGATCAGATGTCAGATCGCCGGGGTCCCGCTGCTGGGGACCCTCGGGATCTACCATGCAGCACCCACCTTTAGCGGCCTCCGGAACCGCTGGAGGTCCCCACGAGAACGGAGCATAGTGATGTTATGGCTCCGCCCCCGTGTGATGTCATGCTACGCCCCCTCAATGCAAGTCTATTGGAGGGGCGTGACAGCTGTCTCGCCCCCTCCCATAGGCTTGCATTGAGGGGGCGGAGCGTGACGTCACATGGGGGGGGGGGGCGGAGCCGTGATGTCACTATGCTCCGTCCCCGTGATCGCTATTAATCAGACCCGGAGCAAACATGCTTCGGGGACTGATTCTAACGGGGTGCGGCATGGAAGATCACGGGGGGGTCCCCAGCGGCGGGACCCCACGATCAGGCATCTTATCCCCTATCCTTTGGATAGGGGATAAGATGTCTTAGCGCCGGAGTACCCATTTAATGAATCACAAAAATACTTCAATTCGCTCCTCCTATTAGGAGACATACTAGATGTATTAGATCCAGATAGTTGTTACTAAAGGATAGATGGGTACAAGGTTAAGTGAGGGGGGATAGGGAGGGAGGGTCTAGGGAAGTGTAAGGCCTGGAGATGAGCGGCCACTACCTATGTATCCCTATGACTAGGACCCTATACTATCCCTATACCTAGGCGAGGTGGTCCGTCCTAAAAAGGACGGCCCCGCACTGGAACCTACCCCTACATGCCTAAAAATTCCCTGAAATCAAAGACAGAAGGGAAACTAACTGTCTCACTATTAGATACTCTCTAAATAGGTGAGGATAGGGAGAATGCCGATAACAACTGCATGGATCATTGGACGCCACTGATTGAGTGTCCAGTTGTAGAAACAAATCTGTGTCTCAATAACCCACAGATATAGAGGACCCAAAGTTTTGTGTACTCATGAATGATTGTGTCACATAGGTGTGACAGTAAGAATGACCTCAAAGGGGTACTACCGTGCTGACAACTTATCCCCTATCAAAAGGATAGGGGATAAGTTGCCTGATCGTGCGGGGTCCCGCTGCTGGGCCCCCCGCGATCTCTCACCCAGCACCCCGCTCTCATCAGGCCCCGAAGTGAGCATCGCTCCGGGTCTGATGACTGCCGATCACAGGGCCGAAGTATCGTGACGTCACGGCATCGCCCCCATGTGATGTCACGCTCCGCCCCCTCAATGTAACTCTATGGCTGGGGGCGAGACAGCTGCCTCGCCCCCTGCCATAGACGTGAATTGAGGGGTGGAGCGTGACGTCACACGGGGGCGGAGCTGTGACATCACGATCACCGGCCCTGTCATCAGACCCAGAGCGGATGTTGACTCCGGGGCCTGATGAGAGCGTGGTGCTGGGTGAGAGATCGTGGGGGTCTACTATAATACTGCTCCTATATACAAGAATATACTACTGTAATACTGCTCCTATATACAAGAATATATCTACTATAATACTGCTCCTATATACAAGAATATATCTACTATAATACTGTTCCTATATACAAGAATATAACTACTATAATACTGTTCCTATATACAAGAATATAACTACTATAATACTGCCTCCTATATACAAGAATATAACTAATATAATACTGCTCCTATATACAAGAATATACTACTGTAATACTGCTCCTATATACAAGAATATACTACTGTAATACTGCTCCTATATACAAGAATATAACTACTATAATACTGCTCCTATATACAAGAATATATCTACTATAATACTGTTCCTATATACAAGAATATAACTACTATAATACTGTTCCTATATACAAGAATATAACTACTATAATACTGCCTCCTATATACAAGAATATAACTAATATAATACTGCTCCTATATACAAGAATATACTACTGTAATACTGCTCCTATATACAAGAATATACTACTATAATACTGCTCCTATATACAAGAATATACTACTGTAATACTGCTCCTATATACAAGAATATATCTACTATAATACTGCTCCCATATACAAGAATATAACTACTATAATACTGCTCCTATATACAAGAATATAGCTACTATAATACTGCTCCTATATACAAGAATATATCTACTATAATACTGCCTCCTATATACAAGAATATAACTACTATAATACTGCCTCCTATATACAAGAATATAACTACTATAATACTGCTCCTATATACAAGAATATAACTACTATAATACTGCTCCTATATACAAGAATATAACTACTATAATACTGCTCCCATATACAAGAATATAACTACTATAATACTGCTCCTATATACAAGAATATAGCTACTATAATACTGCTCCTATATACAAGAATATATCTACTATAATACTGCCTCCTATATACAAGAATATAACTACTATAATACTGCCTCCTATATACAAGAATATAACTACTATAATACTGCTCCTATATACAAGAATATAACTACTATAATACTGCTCCTATATACAAGAATATAACTACTATAATTCTGCCTCTATATACAAGAATATAACTACTATAATACTGCTCCTATGTACAAGAATATACTACTGTAATACTGCTCCTATATACAAGAATATAACTACTATAATACTGCTCCTATATACAAGAATATAACTAATATAATACTGTCTCCTATATACAAGAATATAACTACTATAATACTGCTCCTATATACAAGAATATAACTACTATAATACTGCTCTATATACAAGAATATATCTACTATAATACTGCCCCTATATACAAGAATATAACTACTATAATACTGCTCCTATATACAAGAATATAACTACTATAATACTGCTCCTATATACAAGAATATAACTACTATAATACTGCCTCCTATATACAAGAATATAACTACTAGAATACTGTCCCTATATACAAGACTATAACTACTATAATACTGCTCCTATATACAAGAATATAACTACTATAATACTGCTCCTATATACAAGAATATAACTACTATAATACTGCTCCTATATACAAGAATATAACTACTATAATACTGCTCCTATATACAAGAATATATCTACTATAATACTGCTCCCTATATACAAGAATATAACTACTATAATACTGCCTCCTATATACAAGAATATAACTACTAGAATACTGTCCCTATATACAAGACTATAACTACTATAATACTGCTCCTATATACAAGAATATAACTACTATAATACTGCTCCTATATACAAGAATATAACTACTATAATACTGCTCCTATATACAAGAATATAACTACTATAATACTGCTCCTATATACAAGAATATATCTACTATAATACTGCTCCCTATATACAAGAATATAACTACTAGAATACCGCTCCCTATATACAAGAATATAACTACTAGAATACTGTCCCTATATACAAGACTATAACTACTATAATACTGCTCCTATATACAAGAATATATCTACTATAATACTGCCCCTATATACAAGAATATAACTACTATAATACTGCTCCTATATACAAGAATATAACTACTATAATACTGCTCCTATATACAAGACTATAACTACTATAATACTGCCTCCTATATACAAGAATATAACTACTATAATACTGCTCCTATATACAAGAATATAACTACTATAATACTGCTCCTATATACAAGAATACAACTACTATAATACTGCTCCTATATACAAGAATATAACTACTATAATACTGCTCCTATACACAAGAATATAACTACTATAATACTGCTCCTATATACATGAATATAACTACTATAATACTGCCCCTATATACAAGAATATAACTACTATAATACTGCCTCCTATATACAAGAATATAACTACTATAATACTGCTCCTATATACAAGAATTTAACTACTATAATACTGCTCCAGGTCCCGCTGCCTCCTCGGAGCGCTCGCGGCGTGCCTCTGCATGGAGCGCTCCCGTGTCACCGGAGGGGACACGATCCGAGGTACGGGACGTGCCCGCTCTCGGATCGCGCCCCATGTCACTCACCTGCCCCGTCCTCCTTCTGTCCCATCCCGGCACGCGCGGCCCCGCTCTCTAGGGCGCACGCGCTGGCTCTCTGAAATTTAAAGGGCCAGTGCACCACTAATTGGTGCCTGGCCCAATCAGTGCAATCACCTCCCTACATTATATTAACCCACTTCCCCTTGCCTTTCGCCTAGTCCTTCTGTACCGCGCCTGACTCAGCAGTCAGTGAGGTTGAGTCACTATTGGGTGGAACGACCTGGGGGTTACCTGCCGCAGCAAGTCCATCCCGCTTTGCGGCAGGCTCTGGTGAAAACCAGTAACCCCTTAGATTCCATTCCCCTGGTACGGCCCACGCCATGACCTCACTGACATAGAGGATCCACTACCTGTGTCTACCCTGCATACCACTCCAGATCCTGACAGTAGATCCGGCCATGGATCCCGCTGAGGTCCCGCTGCCCAGTGTCGCTGACCTAACCTCTGTGGTCGCCCAGCAATCACAGCAGATCGCACTACAAGGACAACAGCTGACTCAGTTGACCGCTATGCTGCAACAGCTTCTGCAGCAACAACAGCAACCATCTCCTCCGCCAGCTCCTGCATCTCCTCCGCAGCGAGTGGCTGCTCCCATATTCCGCCTGTCTCTACCAGACAAGTTTGATGGGGACTCTAAACTGTGCCGTGGATTCCTGTCCCAGTGTTCCATACACCTGGAGATGATGTCAGACCAATTTCCTACAGAACGGTCTAAGGTGGCGTTCGTGGTCAGCCTTCTGTCTGGATAGGCCTTGTCCTGGGCCACACCGCTTTGGGACCGCAACGATCCTGCCACCACTACTATCCAGTCCTTCTTCTCTGAAGTACGTAGTGTCTTTGAGGAGCCAGCCCGGGCTTCCTCAGCCGAGACAGCCCTATTGAATCTAGTCCAAGGGAGTTCTTCAGTGGACGAATACGCCATTCAGTTTCGTACCCTCACCTCTGAGCTATCCTGAAATAATGAGGCCCTCTGTGCGACCTTCAAAAAAGGCTTATCCAGTCACATCAAAGATGTTCTGGCCCCACGAGAAATTCCTTCTACCCTGTCTGAACTCATCCATTTGGCCACCCGCATCGACATGCGTTTCACTGAAAGACGCCAGGAGCTTCGTCAGGAAAAGGATCTTGTTCGCACAGCGTCCTTTGCAATCTGTTCCAGTGCCTTCCGCCGAGGAGGCTATGCAAGTGGATCGGTCTCGCCTGACCCAACAAGAGAGGACTCGCCGTAGGAACGAAAACCTGTGCCTGTACAGTGCTAGTACTGAACATTTCCTAAAGGACTGTCCCATTCGTCCTCCGCGTCAGGGAAACGCTCGCACCTAGTTAATGTAGGAGAGGCGTTGCTAGGTGTGAATTCTACCTCTCCACGACTGACTATACCCGTGCGGATTGCCATACCTGCTAATACTTCCTTCCCCGCTGTGGCCTTCTTGGACTCTGGTTCAGCAGGAAGTTTCATTGAAGCCTCCCTAATCAACAGATTCAATATTCCAGTTACCCGTCTTGTCAAACCTCTCTTCATTTCATCCGTCAATGGAGAGAGACTGGTCTGCACTGTGCGTTACCGCACTCAACCGCTACTCATGAGTGTTGGAGTTCACCATCATGAAAATTGAATTTTTTGTGCTACCCAACTGCACTTCTGAAATTCTTCTGGGTTTGCCCTGGCTCCAACATCATTCGCCTAACCTCGACTGGGTCACCGGGGACATTAAGAGTTGGGGAACTTCTTGCCACAAGCGATGTCTCCACCCAGTTTCTTCCTGCCAGGTCTCCATGGCTACTCCATTGCCAGGTCTTCCTAAGGCCTATCAGGACTTTTCGGACGTCTTTTGTAAAAGGCAAGCAGAGGTCTTACCTCCACATAGACCCTATGACTGCCCTATCGACCTGCTCCCTGGTACCACACCGCCCCGTGGTAGGATTTACCCACTTTCTGCACCGGAAACACAAGCTATGTCTGAGTACATATAAGAAAACCTCAAAAGAGGTTTTATCCGGAAATCTTCTTCTCCAGCTGGAGCTGGATTTTTCTTCGTTGCTAAAAAAGATGGATCTCTCTGCCCTTGTATTGACTACCACGGTCTCAATAAAATTACTGTAAAAAATTGCTATCCTCTGCCTCTCATCTCCGAACTCTTCGACCGACTGCAAGGAGCTAAGATTTTCACCAAACTTGATCTAAGGGGCGCATATAACCTCATCCGTAATCAAGCATGCGACGAATGGAAAACCCCCTTCAATACCAGAGATGGTCACTTGGAATACCTAGTCATGCCCTTTGGTCTATGCAACGCCCCAGCAGTCTTTCAGGATTTTGTTAATGAGATTTTTCGGGACATGCTGTACTCCTGTGTGGTAGTCTATCTTGACAACATCCTCATTTTTTTCCTCCAGCCTAGAGGAACATCGCCTCCACGTCCGACAAGTGCTCCAGCGACTACGCCAAAATCAACTTTACGCCAAAATTGAGAAGTGTCTATTCGAACGCAGCAGTCTTCCCTTCCTGGGATACATTGTGTCCGGTCAAGGTCTTCAAATGGATCCTGATAAACTATCTGCGGTAATGGAATGGCCTCGTCCCTCTGGCCTACGAGCTATCCAAAGATTTCTTGGATTTGCAAATTATTATCGTCAATTTATTCCCCACTTCTCTACCATCGTTGCTCCTATTGTAGCTCTGACTAAGAAAAATGCTAATCCGAAATCCTGGATGCCACAGGCGGAGGAAGCCTTTAACCACCTCAAAGCCGCCTTCTCCTCGGCTCCAGTTTTGTCCAGACCAGATCCTCTGAAGCCCTTCTTCCTCGAGGTTGACGCCTCCTCAGTAAGAGCCGGAGCTGTTCTCCTACAAAAATCCGCTAAAGGAAAAAATGTCACTTGCGGATTTTTCTCCAAAACCTTTTCTCCTCCAGAAAAAAACTATTCCATTGGAGACCGTGAACTATTGGCTATTAAGTTGGCCCTTGAGGAGTGGAGACATCTTCTGGAAGGATCCCTTCATCCCATCACCATCTATACAGATCACAAAAATCTGTCTTATCTTCAATCCGCCCAGCGACTAAATCCTCGCCAGGCTAGATGGTCGTTGTTTTTTGCCCGTTTCAACTTTCAAATCCATTTTCGTCCCGCAGACAAAAATCTCAGGGCTGATGCTCTATCTCGTACCACTGATGCCTCTGAAGCCGAGACTCTTCCTCAGCACATCATTCCCCCTGAGTGTCTGATCCCTTCTGCTCCTGCTTCTCTGGTGCCTATCCCTCCAGGAAAAACGTATGTTCCTCCCCGTCTTTGGCTCCGGATCCTCAAATGGGGCAATTTCTCCCTTCTGGCTGGTCACGCTGAAATCAAAAAGACATTACAGTTGATTGCCAGACACTATTGGTGGTCCTCCCTGTAAAAGGATGTGACCGATTTCGTACGAGCCTGTACAGTGTGTGCACAGCCTTCAGGTCAGAAGCCTTCAGGCCTTCTCCTTCCGCTGCCGGTGCCTGAACAGCCTTGGTCCCACATAGCCATGGACTTCATCACTGATCTTCCCGTATCCCATGGCAACACATGGCAATTTTTTCTGCAGATTTTTCGTCTTCACGGGCTGCCCACGCATATCGTCTCGGATCGAGGCGTTCAATTTGTGTCAACATTTTGGAGAGCTCTCTGTAATCAATTAAAGATCAAATAAAATTTCTCGTCCTCCCATCACCCCCAATCCAATGGACAAGTGGAAAGAGTAAACCAGATTCTTGGTGACTACTTGCGACATTTTGTCTCCTCCCGCCAAGATGATTGGGTCGACCTTCTGCCCTGGGCTGAATTCTCGTACAATCTCAAAAATTCTGAGTCTTCCACCAAATCTCCATTTTTTGTGGTGTACGGCCGTCACCCGCTGCCCCCCCTCCCCATTCCCACTTCTTCTGGAGTTCCTGCCGTGGATGAAGTAACCCGGGACTTCTCCGCTATCTGGAAGGAGACTCAAAAGTTGCTCTTACTGGCCTCTTCTCGGATGAAGAGACATGCAGATAAAAAGAGAAGAACTCCTCCTGTCTTTGTCTCCTGTCTTTGTGTGGCTCTCTGCCAAATACATACGGTTTCATGTCCCTAGCTACAAGTTGGGTCCTCGGTACCTCGGGCCTTTTAAAATCAAGAATCAAATCAATTCCGTTTCCTACAAGCTTCATCTTCCCTCCTTCTCTTCGCATTCTTAACTCTTTCCATGTGTCTCTTCTCAAACCTCTTGTACTTAACCGCTTTTCTCCCAAGGTCAATGTTCCTGCTGCTCCTATTTCTGGCTCCTCTGATGTCTTCTCCGTTAAAGAAATCCTCGCCTCCAAGATCGTCCGAGGTAAAAAAAAAAATTGGGTAGATTAGGAGAATTGTGGCCCTGAGGAGAGATCATGGGAACCCGAGGCCAATATTTTAGACAAAGATCTCATCCACAGATTCCTCGGTTCTAAAAAGAGGGGGAGACCCAAGGGGGGGGGGGGTACTGTCACGCCGAGCGCTCCAGGTCCCGCTGCCTCCCTGGAGCGCTCGCGGCGTGCCTTTGCATGCAGCGCTCCGGTCAGCACCGCTGACCGCGACCACTGCTCCCGTGTCACCGGAGGGGACCCGATCCGAGGCACGGGACGTGCCCGCTCTTGGATCGCGCCCCATGTCACTCATCTGCCCCGTCCTACTTCTGTCCCGTCCCGGCACGCGCGGCCCCGCTCTCTAGGGCACGCGTGCGCCGGCTCTCTGAAATTTAAAGGGCCAGTGCACCACTAATTGGTGCCTGGCCCAATCAGTGCAATCACCTCCTTACACTATATTAACCCACTTCCCCTTCCTGTCCCTGCCGGATCTTGTTGCCTTGTGCCAGTGAAAGCGTTCCCGTGTGTCCTTTGCCTGTGTATCCACACCCTTGCCGTTGCCCTTGACTACGAACCGTTGCTGCCTCCCCTGACCTTCTGCTACGTCTGACCTTGCCTTTTGCCTAGTCCTTCTGTACCGCGCCTGACTTAGCAGTCAGTGAGGTTGAGTCGCTATTGGGTGGAACGACCTGGGGGTTACCTGCCGCAGCAAGTCCATCCCGCTTTGCGGCGGGCTCTGGTGAAAAACAGTAACCCCTTAGATTCCGTTCCCCTGGTACGGCCCACACCATCACCTCACTGACATAGAGGATCCACTACCTATGTCTACCCTGCATACCACTCCGGATCCTGACAGCTCCTATATACAAGAATATAACTACTATAATACTGCTCCTTATGTACAAAAATATAACTACTATAATACAGCTCCTATGTACAAGAATATAACTACTATAATACTGCTCCTATATACAAGAATATAACTACTATAATACTGCTCCTATATACAAGAATATAACTACTATAATACTGCTCCTATATACAAGAATATAACTACTATAATACTGCTCCTATATACAAGAATATAACTACTATAATACTGCTCCTATATACAAGAATATAAATACTATAATACTGCTCCTATATACAAGAATATAACTACTATAGCACTGCTCCTATATACAAGAATATAACTACTATAATACTGCTCCTATATACAAGAATATAACTACTATAATACTGTCTCCTATATACAAGAATATAACTACTATAATACTGCTCCTATATACAAGAATATAACTACTATAATACTGCTCCTATATACAAGAATATAACTACTATAATACTGCTCCTATATACAAGAATATAACTACTATAATACTGCCTCCTATATACAAGAATATAACTACTATAATGCTGCCTGTATTATGTGTAGTCATAGAGTTTTTATTACCTATAAGACTTAATGATTAGGGGACACTCCCAATAGCGGATGCGGACACACCCAATTGGGGACAAAACACTCCCATTAGGGGACAACCAGGCGTATGTGCTGGCACTATCTTGTACACAAGGCCACCATCAGGAGGTACAGCCAATACCCCAGTAAGGGGCCCAGACTCCCAGGGGCTCTGATACCTACTACACCCTCCTGCAGCAAACTCAGCACAAAAGCAAAAGACCGCTGTTTAAACAGTGGTCTCCTGCTTCTGTACATACGCCGGCCACATAATTTCCCCCCTCCCCCCTGATCCCCCCCCCCGTGCCTCTTTATTCCCACTGTGTCAAATCATCCCCCCTTTATTACCCCCTGTACCACATCTCTTCCCCTTGTATCCCCCCTTGCGATTTCATTCATCATTTATTACCCTTTGTGCAAATCAATCACCCCCTCTTTACCACACCCTGTGCCATTTCATCCCCCCTGCACGATTTCTTTCCCCCTTTATCCCACCTGTGCCATTTCATCCCCCTTCATCCCTCTGTGCCACTTTACTCCCCCTGTGCCAAATCAGCCCCCTTACACCTTGTGACGAATCTTTTTTCCCCTTCCCTCCTCCCCCTGTTGTTCTTCTTACCTGGCCAGCTGGCTCTGGTGCAGGGGCTCTCAGTGGGTTTGACGTTCTCTTGACGTCCTCTGGGCTGCTGTCACGATGCCGGCTGGCAGGTAGTGGATCCTCTGTGCCAGAGAGGGATTGGCGTGGACCGTGCTAGAGGATCGGTTCTAAGTCACTACTGGTTTTCACCAGAGCCCGCCGCAAAGCGGGATGGTCTTGCTGCGGCGGTAGTGACCAGGTCGTATCCCCTAGCAACGGCTCAACCTCTCTGGCTGCTGAAGATAGGCGCGGTACAAGGGAGTAGACAGAAGCAAGGTCGGACGTAGCAGAAGGTCGGGGCAGGCAGCAAGGATCGTAGTCAGGGGCAACGGCAGGAGGTCTGGAACACAGGCTAGGAACACACAAGGAAACGCTTTCACTGGCACTAAGGCAACAAGATCCGGCGAGGGAGTGAAGGGGAAGTGAGGTGATATAGGGAAGTGCACAGGTGTAAACACTAATTGGAACCACTGCGCCAATCAGCGGCGCAGTGGCCCTTTAAATCGCAAAGACCCGGCGCGCGCGCGCCCTAGGGAGCGGGGCCGCGCGCGCCGGGACAGAACTGACGGAGAGCGAGTCAGGTACGGGAGCCGGGGTGCGCATCGCGAGCGGGCGCTACCCGCATCGCGAATCGCATCCCGGCCAGAGGCGGTATCGCAGCGCCCCGGGTCCGTGGAACCGACCGGAGCGCTGCAGTGAGAGGAGTGTAGCGAGCGCTCCGGGGAGGAGCGGGGACCCGGAGCGCTCGGCGTAACAGTACCCCCCCCCTTGGGTCTCCCCCTCTTCTTGGAGCCTGAGAACCTGAGGACCAGACTTTTGTCCAGGATATTGTCCTCAGGTTCCCAGGACCTCTCTTCTGGACCACAACCCTCCCAATCCACTAAAAAGAAGGTTTTCCCTCTGACCTTTTTAGATGCTAAAATTTCTTTGACGGAGAAGATGTCCGAGGAGCCGGAGACAGGAGTGGGGGGAACAGATTTGGGAGAGAAACGGTTAATGATAAGTGGTTTAAGAAGAGAAACATGAAAGGCATTAGGAATACGAAGAGAAGGAGGAAGAAGAAGTTTGTAAGAGACAGGATTAATCTGGCGCAAAATCTTGAAAGGACCAAGATAGCGTGGTCCCAGCTTATAGCTAGGGACACGGAAGCGGACATATTTGGCGGAGAGCCATACCTTGTCTCCAGGGGAAAAAATGGGAGGAGCTCTTCTTTTCTTATCCGCGAATCTCTTCATGCGTGAAGAAGCCTGTAAGAGAGAATTTTGGGTCTCTCTCCATATGATGGAGAGATCACGAGAAATTTCATCCACAGCGGGCAGACCAGAGGGCAAGGGGGTAGGGAGGGGGGGAAGAGGGTGACGGCCGTACACCACGAAAAACGGGGATTTGGAGGAAGATTCAGAGATTCTGAAATTATACGAGAATTCGGCCCAAGGTAGAAGATCTGCCCAGTCATCCTGGCGGGAGGAAACAAAATGTCGTAAATAGTCACCCAAGATCTGGTTAATTCTTTCTACTTGTCCATTGGATTGAGGATGGTATGCAGAAGAAAAATTTAATTTAATCTTGAGTTGTTTACAGAGAGCCCTCCAGAATTTAGACACAAATTGGACGCCTCTATCCGAGACGATCTGCGTAGGCAACCCGTGAAGACGAAAAATGTGTACAAAAAATTGTTTAGCCAACTGAGGCGCTGAAGGAAGACCAGGAAGAGGGATGAAATGTGCCATTTTGGAGAATCGATCAACGACCACCCAAATAACAGTGTTGCCATGGGATGGGGGTAAGTCAGTAATAAAATCCATACCAATCAGAGACCAAGGTTGTTCGGGAACAGGCAGAGGAAGAAGAAAACCAGCGGGCTTCTGGCGAGGAGTCTTATCCCGGGCACAGATAGTGCAGGCTCGCACAAAGTCCACCACATCAGTCTCTAGAGTCGGCCACCAATAGAAGCGAGAGATGAGTTGCACAGATTTCTTGATGCCCGCATGACCTGCGAGATGGGAGGAGTGACCCCATTTGAGGATTCCGAGGCGTTGGCGTGGAGAAACAAAGGTCTTTCCTGGTGGAGTTTGCCTGATGGAGGCTGGAGAAGTGGAAATCAGGCAGTCAGGAGGAATGATGTGTTGAGGAGAGAGTTCAATTTCAGAAGCATCTGAGGAACGAGAGAGAGCATCGGCCCTAATGTTCTTATCAGCAGGCCGAAAGTGAATTTCAAAATTAAATCGGGCAAAGAACAGAGACCACCTGGCCTGACGAGGATTCAGCCGTTGGGCAGACTCGAGGTATGAGAGGTTCTTGTGATCGGTGTAAATAATAACTGGAAATCTTGATCCCTCCAGCAGATGCCTCCATTCCTCAAGTGCTAATTTAATGGCTAGAAGCTCTCGATCCCCGATGGAGTAGTTCCTCTCCGCCGGAGAGAAGGTCCTAGAAAAAAACCCACAAGTAACAGCATGCCCGGAAGAGTTTTTTTGTAGAAGGACAGCTCCAGCTCCCACTGAGGAGGCATCAACCTCCAATAGGAAGGGTTTAGATGGGTCAGGTCTGGAGAGCACGGGAGCCGAAGAGAAGGCGGACTTGAGTCGTTTAAAGGCGTCTTCCGCTTGAGGAGGCCAAGACTTGGGATCGGCATTTTTTTTTGGTTAAAGCCACAATAGGAGCCACAATGGTAGAAAAATGTGGAATAAATTGCCTGTAATAATTGGCGAACCCCAAAAAACGTTGGATGGCACGGAGTCCGGAGGGGCGTGGCCAATCTAAGACGGCAGAGAGTTTATCTGGATCCATTTGTAGTCCCTGGCCAGAGACCAAGTATCCTAGGAAAGGAAGAGATTGGCATTCAAACAGACATTTCTCAATTTTAGCATAGAGTTGATTGTCACGAAGTCTCTGAAGAACCATACGGACATGCTGGCGGTGTTCTTCTAGATTGGCCGAAAAAATTAGGATATCATCAAGATATACAACAACACAGGAGTATAACAGATCACGAAAAATTTCATTAACAAAGTCTTGGAAGACAGCAGGGGCGTTGCACAGGCCAAAGGGCATGACCAGATATTCAAAGTGTCCATCCCTGGTGTTAAATGCTGTTTTCCACTCATCCCCCTCTCTGATGCGGATGAGGTTATAGGCGCCTCTTAAGTCCAATTTAGTAAAGATGTGGGCACCTTGGAGGCGATCAAAGAGTTCAGAGATGAGGGGTAAGGGGTAGCGGTTCTTAACCGTGATTTTATTAAGTCCGCGGTAGTCAATGCAAGGACGTAGAGAGCCATCTTTTTTGGACACAAAGAAAAATCCGGCTCCGGCAGGAGAGGAGGATTTACGGATAAAGCCCTTTTTTAGATTCTCCTGGACGTATTCAGACATGGCAAGAGTCTCTGGGACAGAGAGAGGATAAATTCTGCCCCGGGGTGGAGTAGTGCCCGGGAGGAGGTCGATAGGACAATCATAAGGCCTGTGAGGAGGTAGAGTCTCCGCTTGTTTTTTGCAGAAAACATCCGCGAAGTCCATATAGGCCTTAGGGAGACCGGTTACTGGAGGAAGCACAGAGTTACGGCAAGGGTTACTGGGAACCGGTTTTAGACAGTCCTTGGAACAAGAGGGCCCCCAACTCTTGATCTCCCCAGTGGACCAATCCAGGGTTGGGGAATGAAGTTGAAGCCAGGGAAGTCCAAGGAGAATTTCCGAGGTGCAATTGGGGAGGACCAAAAGTTCAATCCTCTCGTGATGAGATCCGATGCTCATTAGAAGGGGCTCCGTGCGGAAACGTATGGAACAGTCCAATCTTTCATTGTTTATACAATTGATGTAAAGGGGTCTGGTGAGACTGGTCACTGGGATGTTGAACCTGTTGACGAGAGAGGCCAAAATAAAATTTCCTGCAGATCCAGAGTCTAAGAAGGCCACAGAAGAGAAGGAGAAGGCAGAGGCAGACATCCGCACAGGCACAGTAAGACGTGGAGAAGCAGAGTGGACATCAAGGATTGTCTCACCTTTGTGCGGAGTCAGGGTACGTCTTTCCAGGCGGGGAGGGCGGATAGGACAATCCCTCAGGAAGTGTTCGGTACTAGCACAGTACAGGCAGAGGTTCTCCATGCGGCGTCGTGTCCTCTCTTGAGATGTCAGGCGAGACCGGTCGACCTGCATAGCCTCCACGGCGGGAGGCACAGGAACAGATTGCAGGGAACCAGAGGAGAGAGGAGCCGAGGAGAAGAAACGCCTCGTGCGAACAGAGTCCATATCTTGGCGGAGCTCCTGACGCCTTTCGGAAAAACGCATGTCAATGCGAGTGGCTAGGTGAATAAGTTCATGAAGATTAGCAGGCATTTCTCGTGCGGCCAGAACATCTTTAATGTTGCTGGATAGGCCTTTTTTAAAGGTCGCGCAGAGGGCCTCATTGTTCCAGGATAATTCAGAAGCAAGAGTACGGAATTGTACGGCATACTCGCCAACGGAAGAATTACCCTGGACCAGGTTCAACAGGGCAGTCTCAGCAGAAGAGGCTCGGGCAGGTTCCTCAAAGACACTTCGAATTTCCGAGAAGAAGGAGTGTACAGAGGCAGTGACGGGGTCATTGCGGTCCCAGAGCGGTGTGGCCCAAGCTAGGGCTTTTCCAGACAGCAGGCTGACTACGAAAGCCACCTTAGACCTTTCAGTGGGGAACTGGTCCGACATCATCTCCAAGTGTAATGAACATTGGGAAAGGAAGCCACGGCAAAGCTTAGAGTCCCCATCAAATTTATCCGGCAAGGATAGTCGTAGTCCAGAAGCGGCCACTCGCTGCGGAGGAGGTACAGGAGCTGGCGGAGGAGATGGTTGCTGGAGCTGTGGTAGTAACTGTTGTAGCATAACAGTCAGTTGAGACAGCTGTTGGCCTTGTTGCGCAATCTGTTGTGACTGCTGGGCGACCACCGTGGTGAGGTCAGCGACAACTGGCAGAGGAACTTCAGCGGGATCCATGGCCGGATCTACTGTCACGATGCCGGCTGGCAGGTAGTGGATCCTCTGTGCCAGAGAGGGATTGGCGTGGACCGTGCTAGAGGATCGGTTCTAAGTCACTACTGGTTTTCACCAGAGCCCGCCGCAAAGCGGGATGGTCTTGCTGCGGCGGTAGTGACCAGGTCGTATCCCCTAGCAACGGCTCAACCTCTCTGGCTGCTGAAGATAGGCGCGGTACAAGGGAGTAGACAGAAGCAAGGTCGGACGTAGCAGAAGGTCGGGGCAGGCAGCAAGGATCGTAGTCAGGGGCAACGGCAGGAGGTCTGGAACACAGGCTAGGAACACACAAGGAAACGCTTTCACTGGCACTAAGGCAACAAGATCCGGCGAGGGAGTGAAGGGGAAGTGAGGTGATATAGGGAAGTGCACAGGTGTAAACACTAATTGGAACCACTGCGCCAATCAGCGGCGCAGTGGCCCTTTAAATCGCAAAGACCCGGCGCGCGCGCGCCCTAGGGAGCGGGGCCGCGCGCGCCGGGACAGAACTGACGGAGAGCGAGTCAGGTACGGGAGCCGGGGTGCGCATCGCGAGCGGGCGCTACCCGCATCGCGAATCGCATCCCGGCCAGAGGCGGTATCGCAGCGCCCCGGGTCCGTGGAACCGACCGGAGCGCTGCAGTGAGAGGAGTGTAGCGAGCGCTCCGGGGAGGAGCGGGGACCCGGAGCGCTCGGCGTAACAGCTGCACTCACTGAGAGCAACAGCGGTGGCTGCAAGCAGTGACTCCTGATTCTCCTGACGTCACCTGTCATTGCCCGCAGTCACCGCTGCGGCTTTCAGTAAGTGCAGCCCAGAGGACGTCAGGAGAATGTCAAACCCGCCGAGAGCCCCTGCATCTGAGCCTGCTGGCCAGGTAAGAAGAACTACAGGAGGAGGAGGGAATGGGGAAAAGTGATGTGGCACAAGGAGCGAGGGGGGGGGGGAGGCAATGATTTGGCACAGGGCTCAGGGGGAATAAAGTGGCACAGGGTATAAAGATGGGGGATGAAATGGGTGATAAGGGATGATTAAACGTCACTGGGACATTCTACCGTTATATGGCTTTTTATCATGTTTTATAGGTAATTATACTCTGGAGTCAGTATAGTACAGAATTTAGAAAGTGCAGTCAGTACATAATACACGGTGTTGTGGGCGTAGTCCTGTGACCCGGTCAGCAGATGTTTGGCCCGGTGAGATCATCGCTCATGTATTTGGCCGGATCTCGCAGCCTGTATCTCATTTTCGGTGTTTCGTGCTGTTTTGTGTCTTATGATCGCTCCTGGAGGGGGGTAACAAAAAACACATGATATAAGCAGATCTGCACCTGGATCCTTCCGGGACCAGCTTCTGCAAAACTACAACTCCCAGCATGCCCGGACAGCCATTGGCTGTCCGGGCATGCTGGTAGTTGTAGTTTTGCAGCAGCTGGAGGCACACAGTTTGAAGACCGCTGCTGTAGACAAAAGTGTATGGTGACATACACTCCAAATATAGCAAGCAAGCAGAGATATTTATAATGGGGGGAAAACTGAAACAAAATGTTAGTCCCATTAACCTGGTCACAGACACCACGCGCTGCCCTGGACCTATATCTATATACTGTGACTGGCAGGTTGGTACCAATAGAGGGCAGCACTGCTATATGGTAAGCAGCAGATCCGAGCGCTGGTAAAGATATCGGAGGTGTCATAAAGGGAAGATAATATGGCGGTAGAGCTGGGAGTAATAAAGATATAGAGGGCAGAAAATTAGGCACATGCCCCCAGTCACATTGAGACTAACACTGTGTGTATTATCACTGTACTGTGACATCACTGTGTATATTATCACTGTACTGTGACATCACTGTGTGCATTATCCCTGTACTGTGACATCACTGTGTGTATTATCCCTGTACTGTGACATCACTGTGTATTATCCCTGTACTGTGACATCACTGTGTGTATTATCCCTGTACTGTGACATCACTGTGTGTATTATCCCTGTACTGTGACATCACTGTGTGTATTATCTCTGTACTGTGACATCACTGTGTGTATTATCCCTGTACTGTGACATCACTATGTATTATCCCTGTACTGTGACATCACTGTGTGTATTATCCCTGTACTGTGACATCACTGTGTGTATTATACCTGTACTGTGACATCACTGTGTGTATTATACCTGTACTGTGACATCACTATGTATTATCCCTGTACTTTGACATCACTGTGTGTATTATCCCTGTACTGTGACATCACTGTGTGTATTATCCCTGTACTGTGACATCACTGTGTGTATTATCCCTGTACTGTGACATCACTGTGTGTATTATACCTGTACTGTGACATCACTGTGTATTATCTCTATACTGTGACATCACTGTGTGTATTATCTCTATACTGTGACATCACTGTGTGTATTATCTCTACACTGTGACATCACAGTTATTAAATATAGAAATATTCTGGAATGCCCCTTTAACCCCCTGTATTAAAAGCAATTAATACAAAAACTTTTTTTTAAATAGGTGTAGGCACATGGAGAATCACAACAGACAGAGGGGTAGCCTCCCAAAATTAACAATATAGTTACAAGATCAGGATGAAGCCAAGGGCAAAACGCGCATTCCATACTCCATGTTTTTTTTTTTTTTTAAAGTGTGTGTATTAATTGCTTTGAAACACTAAAGTTGGTTGTTATATCTTGTACTACTGTTTATTGTGTGGTCTAATTGTTGGGTGAGGATTCATAGCTGGCCATAGGTAATACCCCACTAAGCCGATTATATTGGCGATCGTTAACCATTTTATGTAAAAAAAAAAAAAAACTCTAGTCATTGACATAGTCCACGGAATCCGATGTAATCCACGGCATACACAGATCTGAGACGAGAACAAAAAGAAAACAAGAAAAATGGGTTAACACATTTAGAGGGCTCTCCCCTGGGGACGGCGTCCATAAGACAGTGTGTTCCCGAAGAGAGAGCCACCAGGTGTTGCTAAACTACAACCCCCATCATTCTCAGACATAGTTTAGCATCACCTGGCGGCTCCCTGTTTGGGATAAGACTACTACAAAGACATTCAAAAAATGCATAATGAGAACAGATCTTCTTCTTGTGAAGCTCCAACTCTTGTGATGTCATCATTAGAGGCAGGGCTACAAAAGGAGAGGCCTAGACCAGGATCCAGGTGGGTAAGTGAGAATTTTAGTATACAGTATACAGCCAAGGCTGGGAACAGCCTAAACCCCCAAAGGAGTTAATTAGCGCTGATCAGCAGTGCTAGTTACCTCTTTCCTTGCTAGTCTTGCGCATAATGGTTATCCCAGCAAGACGTTACACTAAACCAGCAATCTGTAGAGATGGCTGGTTTACTGTGGGAGGAAAGAGTTACGTTGCGCTGCAGAGCAGCTCTACTTAACTCTTTCATTGCCGATTCACAGCGAACATTCATAAAGTTTGCACATCTTTGTTGCAGGTATCTCCATCTAGCTATAATATTAATGGCTGCTTTTACAATAATGGGTCCAGCAGTAAGGACCAAAATAATAATGTGAACAAAACTCCCAAAGAAATTAGTGAAAAGACAGATCTTGCACTAGTAATAAGGCAAGAAAGGGGAGAAACTAAAACTTAGCTTTTACTGATTATAGATAAAAAATCAAATAACAAAACCAAGTGTAACCAAGTGTGTAGACCAAAGTCTAAAAATGGCCGAATATATTCAAAAGAAGGCTATAACAGTCCTTCCATGGATATAATTAGTGAACAATGGTTATCCGGGAGCTAAAAATCCAGCCTCACCATGGATAACTCTAAAGAATAGTATCAAGAATTATACACCTCAACATAAGGATGCCCAACGCGTTTCTGTCACAATATAGTGACGTCATCAGGGGTAAAGCTTATGTAGTGGCCGAACTAGTGTGGTGCTATAATGCAGAAAAGCCACACACTTATGTTCAGTCCAAGAACTTGGTGTTACATGTGAAAATTACTACTCAATCATAGTATATCCAGGGGGGATGGCAGCCCATGATATCAGGCATGCCTTTTTAAATCTTAATGAAAAAACCCAGCCAGATGGATATATGATTCAGCCGCGAGACCACAGGAACCTATAGAGGAGAAGAAGAAAGATACACATATTGTATATACACTTCATAGTACTCGTTCCTGCAAAAGAAAATCCTCCCCATATTTTATGCATTTACTCACAGCCTTCCATGGGCATGTCAGATTACCTAAAAGGAAAAAATGCAAAAAAGATCCCATTCAGCCAATTGATCCTACTATAGGGGAGGCAAGGCTAGGGATAGGGGTGAAAACCGCTCAGCGGGGTACTCACGGTCTCTATTTTTCGGCACATATGCGGTGCAGCGCGTACCTGCATTAGCAGGGAGCCGGACTGTTCGGCTTCAGAGCGCTGTCAACTCGTGTCAGCGGCGTCTGACGTAATATCCACTTCCATTGCTGTGCCGCGTCAGAGCGGTCACACCCCCGTCTGACGCCAGTAAGGAGGGGCGTGGCCCTGTGCTCCGAGCCGCACTCGGTCCAGCAAAAGAAGATACAAAGTAAAACAGTGATTTCTGGCACTCAGTACATAGAGTCCCTTCACTAGAAAACACCCATAGCATATCTAATTGTATCAAAACACCGAACCCACAGTCACAACCATAGTGGTAAGTGGATAGGGTGTTAGATAAATTGTATATATGATGATTTATACAAGTTGGAAAAAATAATCTCCATCTAGCTAATCACAATGGCTGTCTTGAAGAAGTTGTACAGTTTCGGAGGATCTGTCAGAATGGAAGATAAGGATGACGACACAAAAGGGTCTGTTACTTCTCTTACAATCTCTTTTTTGTTGAAATAATTCCACGTTGGTCAGCCAATCACATGGCTTCTTGCTCTTGAGAACCCCAACGATTAGCTGTAATTTGTAGGAGAACTTGGGAGCAAGTGTTCAATTTCCCTGCAGCACCTCCGCAGGAGAAATGAAGTATTGCATATCGCCCATAGAAATCAATGAGCTGTCAATGTGATGCATAAACATGCCAGGTTCTCCAGAATAAGAGAGACCCAAGTGACAAAGTCCCTCCCCCTGCTCCATTACCTTACAATTCTTTTAAACATAATGTCCAAAGTGGCAAAAGGGGCAAATGAACTTTCCTGACTTTGAGGTTGAGGCCTATTTTGTACATACTTTAGCAATACTTCTATCCACTTTGTTGTATCTGAGCAGAATGGTGCCATCTAGAGGAATTCTTGTTGAATTTTTAGTTGTTTTTTTTCCCCCCATGAGTTATACATTTCCACCTATCGCTTTCAAATCAGCCATGATTTACATTCCGGAGCCTTGCGTTTCGTTCAGTCCATTGTGTCGGTCCATTATGTTCACCGTCATTATATTCCTGGGAAAGTCCATGAAACAGGAAACCGTGTTTATAAAAACTTTAATTCGATTAATCCCCAAACTATTAAGTACCGGCTATAAAGTGCCTCTCCAGCTGCCAACTCCGCGAGGTCCGGGTCCTATTCAGCAGTGGAAGGTTTCTCAGTCTTTCCGGAAGTTCTTGTTCCCTTCTGTCAGCACCATCATTAGAAGCCGCCATCCGAGTCCTTTACAAAAATCTCATTACCGTAATTCCTTCTTAATCGTTCTCAGCCCCAATGGTGACATACGAGACGGTAAAGCTGGTTATAGAGGGAGAAGACCTGTCCACCTGGTCAGTCCAGGTCCTAGGAAGCAGCCACTTCTACAGATTCTGAGAATAAAGGATTCGCAAGAAAAATTTGTTTACTTTTTGGAGCATTTTCACTCACATTTTTCTTTTATGAATTTTCTTTTTAACCATTTCTTGTTTTACTTGTTTTACTGGATGTTTTGTAAACCTTTTGCCTTTTATCCAATTCAGAATTTCACAAGAAAATCTTATATCACTTAAAGGATTGTTTACATGGTAAATTGTGGAATCCACAACTGAAATTGAAGCATATATAAAATGCATTCAGAAAGTTTTCAGACCCTTTGAATATATTCCCATTTTGGTATGTGAAACACAATTTACCCCAATACTTCTGCCCTCAGTACCTCACTGCCCATCACCTGCCCAATACCATCCCTACAGTGATCATGGTGGAGGCAGCATCATGTCTGGGGGAAACCAGGCACTGCCCATTACCTGCCCAATACCATCCCTACAGTGATCATGGTGGGGGCAGCATCATGTCTGGGGGAAACCAGACACTACCCATCACCCGCCCAATACCATCCCTACAGTCTTCATGGTGGGAGCAGCATCATGTCTGGGGAAATAAGGCACTGCCCATCACCTGCCCAATACCATCCCTACAGTGATCATGGTGGGGGCAGCATCATGTCTGGAGGAGACCAGGCACTGCCCATCACCTGCCCAATACCATCCCTACAGTGATCATGGTGGGGGCAGAATCATGTCTGGGGGAAACCAGGTACTGCCCATCACCTGCCCAATACCATCCCTACAGTGATCATGGTGGGGGCAGCATCATGTCTGGAGGAAACCAGGTACTGCCCATCACCTGCCCAATACCATCCCTACAGTGATCATGGTGGGGGCAGCATCATGTCTGGGGGAAACCAGGCACTGCCCATCACCTGCCCAATACCATCCCTACAGTGATCATGGTGGGGGCAGCATCATGTCTGGAGGAAACCAGGTACTGCCCATCACCTGCCCAATACCATCCCTACAGTCATCATGGTGGGGGCAGCATCATGTCTGCAGGAAACCAGGCACTGCCCATCACCTGCCCAATACCATCCCTACAGTGATCATGGTGGGGGCAGCATCATGTCTGGGGGAAACCAGGCACTGCCCATCACCTGCCCAATACCATCCCTACAGTGATCATGGTGGGGGCAGCATCATGTCTGGAGGAAACCAGGTACTGCCCATCACCTGCCCAATACCATCCCTACAGTCATCACGGTGGGGGCAGCATCATGTCTGCAGGAAACCAGGCACTGCCCATCACCTGCCCAATACCAACCCTACAGTGATCATGGTGGGGGCAGCATCATGTCTGGGGGAAACCAGGCACTGCCCATCACCTGCCCAATACCATCCCTACAGTGATCATGGTGGGGGCAGCATCATGTCTGAAGGAAACCAGGCACTGCCCATCACCTGCCCAATACCATCCCTACAGTGATCATGGTGGGGGCAGAATCATGTCTGGGGGAAACCAGGTACTGCCCATCACCTGCCCAATACCATCCCTACAGTGATCATGGTGGGGGCAGCATCATGTCTGGGGGAAACCAGGTACTGCCCATAACCTGCCCAATACCATCCATACAGTGATCATGGTGGGAGCAGCATCATGTCTGGAGGAAACCAGGTACTGCCCATCACCTGCCCAATACCATCCATACAGTCATCATGGTGGGGGCAGCATCATGTCTGCAGGAAACCAGGCACTGACCATCACCTGCCCAATACCATCCCTACAGTGATCATGGTGGGGGCAGCATCATGTCTGAAGGAAACCAGGTACTGCCCATCACCTGCCCAATACCATCCCTACAGTGATCATGGTGGGGGCCGCATCATGTCTGGGGGAAACCAGGCACTGCCCATCACCTGCCCAATACCATCCCTACAGTGATCATGGTGGGGGCAGCATCATGTTTGGAGGAAACCAGGCACTGCCCATCACCTTCCCAATACCATCCCTACAGTGATCATGGTGGGGGCAGCATCATGTCTGGGGGAAACCAGACACTACCCATCACCTGCCCAATACCATCCCTACAGTCATCATGGTGGGGGCAGCATCATGTCTGGTGGAAACCAGGCACTGCCCATCACCTGCCCAATACCATCCCTACAGTGATCATGGTGGGGGCAGCATCATGTCTGGAGGAGACCAGGCACTGCCCATCACCTGCCCAATACCATCCCTACAGTGATCATGGTGGGGGCAGCATCATGTCTGGGGGAAACCAGGCACTGCCCACCACCTGCCCAATACCATCTCTACAGGGATCATGGTCGGGGCAGCATCATGTCTGGAGGAAACCAGGCACTGCCCATCACCTGCCCAATACCATCCCCACAGGGATCATGGTGGGGGCAGCATCATGTCTGCAGGAAACCAGGCACTGCCCATCACCTGCCCAATACCATCCCTACAGTGATCATGGTGGGGGCAGCATCATGTCTGGGGGAAACCAGGCACTGCCCACCACCTGCCCAATACCATCCTTACAGTGATCATGGTCGGGGCAGCATCATGTCTGGAGGAAACCAGGCACTGCCCATCACCTGCCCAATACCATCCCTACAGGGATCATGGTGGGGGCAGCATCATGTCTGCAGGAAACCAGGCACTGCCCATCACCTGCCCAATACCATCCATACAGTCATCATGGTGGGGGCAGCATCATGTCTGCAGGAAACCAGGCACTGACCATCACCTGCCCAATATCATCCCTACAGTGATCATGGTGGGGGCAGCATCATGTCTGAAGGAAACCAGGCACTGCCCATCACCTGCCCAATACCATCCCTACAGTGATCATGGTGGGGGCAGCATCATGTCTGGGGGAAACCAGACACTACCCATCACCCGCCCAATACCATCCCTACAGTCTTCATGGTGGGGGCAGCATCATGTCTGGGGAAATAAGGCACTGCCCATCACCTGCCCAATACCATCCCTACAGTGATCATGGTGGAGGCAGCATCATGTCTGGAGGAGACCAGGCACTGCCCATCACCTGCCCAATACCATCCCTACAGTGATCATGGTGGGGGCAGAATCATGTCTGGGGGAAACCAGGTACTGCCCATCACCTGCCCAATACCATCCCTACAGTGATCATGGTGGGGGCAGCATCATGTCTGGAGGAAACCAGGTACTGCCCATCACCTGCCCAATACCATCCCTACAGTGATCATGGTGGGGGCAGCATCATGTCTGGGGGAAACCAGGCACTGCCCATCACCTGCCCAATACCATCCCTACAGTGATCATGGTGGGGGCAGCATCATGTCTGGAGGAAACCAGGTACTGCCCATCACCTGCCCAATACCATCCCTACAGTCATCATGGTGGGGGCAGCATCATGTCTGCAGGAAACCAGGCACTGCCCATCACCTGCCCAATACCATCCCTACAGTGATCATGGTGGGGGCAGCATCATGTCTGGGGGAAACCAGGCACTGCCCATCACCTGCCCAATACCATCCCTACAGTGATCATGGTGGGGGCAGCATCATGTCTGGAGGAAACCAGGTACTGCCCATCACCTGCCCAATACCATCCCTACAGTCATCATGGTGGGGGCAGCATCATGTCTGCAG
The DNA here is from genome assembly GCF_029499605.1 of Hyla sarda. Lineage (NCBI taxonomy): Eukaryota > Metazoa > Chordata > Amphibia > Anura > Hylidae > Hyla > Hyla sarda. Next base: position 12,104,811 of record NC_079190.1, on the reverse strand, counting down.
GAAACCAGGCACTGCCCATCACCTGCCCAATACCAACCCTACAGTGATCATGGTGGGGGCAGCATCATGTCTGGGGGAAACCAGGCACTGCCCATCACCTACCCAATACCATTCCTACAGTGATCATGGTGGGGGCAGCATCATGTCTGAAGGAAACCAGGCACTGCCCATCACCTGCCCAATACCATCCCTACAGTGATCATGGTGGGGGCAGAATCATGTCTGGGGGAAACCAGGTACTGCCCATCACCTGCCCAATACCATCCCTACAGTGATCATGGTGGGGGCAGCATCATGTCTGGGGGAAACCAGGTACTGCCCATCACCTGCCCAATACCATCCATACAGTGATCATGGTGGGAGCAGCATCATGTCTGGAGGAAACCAGGTACTGCCCATCACCTGCCCAATACCATCCATACAGTCATCATGGTGGGGGCAGCATCATGTCTGCAGGAAACCAGGCACTGACCATCACCTGCCCAATATCATCCCTACAGTGATCATGGTGGGGGCAGCATCATGTCTGAAGGAAACCAGGCACTGCCCATCACCTGCCCAATACCATCCCTACAGTGATCATGGTGGGGGCAGCATCATGTCTGAAGGAAACCAGGTACTGCCCATCACCTGCCCAATACCATCCCTACAGTGATCATGGTGGGGGCCGCATCATGTCTGGGGGAAACCAGGCACTGCCCATCACCTGCCCAATACCATCCCTACAGTGATCATGGTGGGGGCAGCATCATGTCTGGAGGAAACCAGGCACTGCCCATCACCTTCCCAATACCATCCCTACAGTGATCATGGTGGGGGCAGCATCATGTCTGGGGGAAACCAGACACTACCCATCACCTGCCCAATACCATCCCTACAGTCATCATGGTGGGGGCAGCATCATGTCTGGGGGAAACCAGGCACTGCCCATCACCTGCCCAATACCATCCCTACAGTGATCATGGTGGGGGCAGCATCATGTCTGGAGGAGACCAGGCACTGCCCATCACCTGCCCAATACCATCCCTACAGTGATCATGGTGGGGGCAGCATCATGTCTGGGGGAAACCAGGCACTGCCCACCACCTGCCCAATACCATCTCTACAGGGATCATGGTCGGGGCAGCATCATGTCTGGAGGAAACCAGGCACTGCCCATCACCTGCCCAATACCATCCCTACAGGGATCATGGTGGGGGCAGCATCATGTCTGCAGGAAACCAGGCACTGCCCATCACCTGCCCAATACCATCCCTACAGTGATCATGGTGGGGGCAGCATCATGTCTGGGGGAAACCAGGCACTGCCCACCACCTGCCCAATACCATCCTTACAGTGATCATGGTCGGGGCAGCATCATGTCTGGAGGAAACCAGGCACTGCCCATCACCTGCCCAATACCATCCCTACAGGGATCATGGTGGGGGCAGCATCATGTCTGCAGGAAACCAGGCACTGCCCATCACCTGCCCAATACCATCCCTACAGTGATCATGGTGGGGGCAGCATAATGTCTGGAGGAAACCAGGCACTGCCCATCACCTGCCCAATACCATCCCTACAGTGATCATGGTGGGGGCAGCATCATGTCTGGAGGAAACCAGGTACTGCCCATCACCTGCCCAATACCATCCCTACAGTGATCATGGTGGGGGCAGCATCATGTCTGGAGGAAACCAGGCACTGCCCATCACCTGCCCAATACCATCCCTACAGTGATCATGGTGGGGGCAGCATCATGTCTGGAGGAAACCAGGTACTGCCCATCACCTGCCTAATACCATCCCTACAGTGATCATGGTGGGGGCAGCATCATGTCTGGAGGAAACCAGGCACTGCCCATCACCTGCCCAATGCCATCACTACAGTGATCATGGTGGGGGCAGCATCATGTCTGGGGGAAACCAGGCACTGCCCATCACCTGCCCAATACCATCCCTACAGTGATCATGGTGGGGGCAGCATCATGTCTGGAGGAAACAGGCACTGCCCATCACCTGCCCAATACCATCCCTACAGTGATCATGGTGGGGGCAGCATCATGTCTGGGGGAAACCAGGCACTGCCCATCACCTGCCCAATACCATCCCTACAGTGATCATGGTGGGGGCAGCATCATGTCTGGAGGAGACCAGGCACTGCCCAGCAGCCTGATGATAATGTTGACATTTTTTTTCCAGCGGAATACCCCTTTAAGTCTGAAGATGAAGCTGGATAACTTCTGAATATTAGATGAAATTATCTCCATCGTTTATTGATGCTCCATATAAAAGACACATAAAGAATATAAGATCCGGTGCTGCGGTTACGTCTTCCATCTTCTCTCGCCGTCTTTTCTGCTTTATATTGACGAGTGTAATGAACGACCGACCGCCTGTGCGTAATCGTCTCCGTTGGATTTTTATTCCGCGCCGGAGCTGTCGCCATCAAACTTACATCAATATCCAAAGTGTTTCAAGAAATTGGCTTAATGTAAAATAACTGGAGATCGGATCTGTCCTTCGGGATCTATGGAAGTGTTGGATCTGTGTTCCGTCTCTTTGGCCTGTGACTTGTCTATTGCACCTATTCTGGTGATGCTCTACAACGGCTGTCTGGGCATGCTGGGAGTTCTAGTCTTGCAACAGCTGGAGGTCCACAGCTTGGAGACCACAGACCTACAGTTATAAGATCCAGGGATCCCGGAGCGAAACTGTAACTGTTTTGCCTACTGTCCAAACGTCCTCAGAGGATCCGGCGTGCAACATTATCATACATGTTTTGCCTACTGTCCAAACGTCCTCAGAGGATCCGGCGTGCAACATTATCATACATGTTTTGCCTACTTTCCAAACATCCTCAGAGGATACAGGATGCAACATTATCATACATGGTTGGCCTACTGTCCAAACATCCTACAATCTGGGGTGCAACATAATCATACATGTTTTGCCTACTTTCCAAACGTCCTCAGAGGATCTGGGTTGCAACATTATCATACATGTTTTGCCTACTGTCCAAACGTCCTCAGATTATCCAGGGTGCAACATTTTAATACATGGTTGGCCTACTGTCCAAACATCCTCAGAGGATCCAGGGTGCAACAGTATCATACATGTTTTGCCTACTGTGCAAACATCCTCAGAGGATCCGAGGTGCAACATTATCCTACATGGTTGGCCTACTGTCCAAACATCCTCAGAGGATCCGGGGTGCAACATTATCATACATGGTTGGCCTACTGTCCAAATATCCTCAGATTATCCAGGGTGCAACATTTTAATACATGGTTGGCCTACTGTCCAAACGGCCTCAGAGGATCCGGGGTGCAACATTATCATACATGTTTTGCCAACTGTCCAAACATCCTCAGAGGATCCGATGTGCAACATTATCATACATGTTTTGCCAACTGTCCAAACATCCTCAGAGGATCCGATGTGCAACATTATCATACATGTTTTGCCAACTGTCCAAACATCCTCAGAGGATCCGATGAGCAACATTATCATACATTGTTGGCCTACTGTGCAAACATCCTCAAAGGATCTGGAATACAATATTATCATACATGTTTTGCCTACTGTCCAAACATCCTCAGAGGATCCAGGGTGCAACATTATCATACATGTTTGGCCTACTGTCCAAACATCTTCAGAGGGGTCGGGGTACAATATTATCATACATGTTTTGCCTACTGTCCAAATGTCATAGAATCTGGGGTGAAACATTAATATACATCATACATGTTTTGCCTACTATGCAAACATCCTCAGAGGAAATAGTGTACAACATTATCATACATGTTTTGCCTATTGTCCAAACGTGCTCAGAGGATCCAGGGTGCAACAATATCATACATGGTTGGCCTACTGTCCAAATCATGAGCCTCCTCAGTAGGTGCGATAAGTTAACCTGTACATGTCCACATTCGAGGCCTCTCCAAGTCACGTACTTCTCTTTTCCGTCTTATATTCTTCTCCTTTTGGCTCTCTCCCATGGTTTTTAGCACAGCTGGTTTGGCTTAATATGTCAGCTGGAGCCAAACGTTCTGAGGGGGATCAGATCAACATTTCTTCTATTCTTCCCCTCTCGGAGGCGCAGAACAGCTTCAACTTATTATCAGGCTCCTTCACATCGTTCATAATACTGGAGGACATGTAGAGCGCCGACCAAGGAGCCTGTCAGAAGAAGTGCAGCCTGGAGCTCCTGGGCCCAGATCCAAAATCCATCCCGGGGCCTCCCAACAGTACTGGGACATCTGTAATATCAGCCTGTAGAGCTCAAACACCACACCCTTGTGTTATATAACTTGTGTTCTGCTAATAGCGAAATCTTCAAGATATATATTATCCTCTAAGTATTACAGTGGTCTTAAACTGTGGCCCTCCAGATGTTGCAAAACTTCAACTCCCAGCATGCCCGGACAGCCGTTGGCTGTCCGGGCATGCTGGGAGTTGAAGTTTTGCAACAGCTGGAAGGGCACAGTTTGAGACCACTGCTGTAGATCCTTCAATATTGTGGGGATTAAAACCAAAATACTAGTACAGAGCATTGTCTAGACTGGATACAATTGTATCTTCTCAGCTGAGAGCAGGACTAGCTATGTACAATGTATCAGTCTGGAGTCCGGGATGTTTAGCTCACAGAGCATTGTCTAGACTGGATACAATTGTATCACTTCTCAGCTGAGAGCAGGACTAGCTATGTACAATGTATCAGTCTGGGGTCCAGGATGTTTAGCTCACAGAGCATTGTCTAGACTGGATACAATTGTATCACTTCTCAGCTGAGAGCAGGACTAGCTATGTACAATGTATCAGTCTGGAGTCCAGGATGTTTAGCTCACAGAGCATTGTCTAGACTGGATACAATTGTATCTTCTCAGCTGAGAGCAGGACTAGCTATGTACAATGTATCAGTCTGGAGTCCGGGATGTTTAGCTCACAGAGCATTGTCTAGACTGGATACAATTGTATCACTTCTCAGCTGAGAGCAGGACTAGCTATGTACAATGTATCAGTCTGGGGTCCAGGATGTTTAGCTCACAGAGCATTGTCTAGACTGGATACAATTGTATCACTTCTCAGCTGAGAGCAGGACTAGCTATGTACAATGTATCAGTCTGGGGTCCAGGATGTTTAGCTCACAGAGCATTGTCTAGACTGGATATAATTGTCTCCACTTCTCAGCTGAGAGCAGGACTAACTATGTACAATGTATCAGTCTGGAGTCCAGGATGTTTAGCTCACAGAGTATTGTCTAGACTGGATACAATTGTATCACTTCTCAGCAGAGAGCAGGACTAGTTATGTACAATGTATCAGTCTGGAGTCCAGGATGTTTAGCTCACAGAGCATTGTCTAGACTGGATACAATTGTATCACTTCTCAGCTGAGAGCAGGACTAGCTATGTACAATGTATCAGTCTGGAGTCCAGGCTGTTTAGCTCACAGAGCATTGTCTAGACTGGATACAATTGTATCACTTCTCAGCTGAGAGCAGGACGAGCTATGTACAATGTATCAGTCTGGAGTCCAGGATGTTTAGCTCACAGAGCATTGTCTAGACTGGATACAATTGTATCACTTCTCAGCTGAGAGCAGGACTAGCTATGTACAATGTATCAGTCTGGAGTGCAGGATGTTTAGCTCACAGAGCATTGTCTAGACTGGATACAATTGTATCACTTCTCAGCTGAGAGCAGGACTAGCTATGTACAATGTATCAGCCTGGAGTCCAGGATGTTTAGCTCACAGAGCATTGTCTAGACTGGATACAATTGTATCCCTTCTCAGCTGAGAGCAGGACTAGCTATGTACAACGTATCAGTCTGGAGACCAGGATGTTTAGCTCACAGAGCATTGTCTAGACTGGATACAATTGTATCACTTCTCAGCTGAGAGCAGGACGAGCTATGTACAATGTATCAGTCTGGAGTCCAGGATGTTTAGCTCACAGAGCATTGTCTAGACTGGATACAATTGTATCACTTCTCAGCTGAGAGCAGGACTAGCTATGTACAATGTATCAGTCTGGAGTGCAGGATGTTTAGCTCACAGAGCATTGTCTAGACTGGATACAATTGTATCCCTTCTCAGCTGAGAGCAGGACTAGCTATGTACAATGTATCAGCCTGGAGTCCAGGATGTTTAGCTCACAGAGCATTGTCTAGACTGGATACAATTGTATCCCTTCTCAGCTGAGAGCAGGACTAGCTATGTACAATGTATCAGTCTGGGGTCCAGGCTGTTTAGCTCACAGAGCATTGTCTAGACTGGATACAATTGTGTCACTTCTCAGCTGAGAGCAGGACTAGCTATGTACAACGTATCAGTCTGGGGTCCAGGATGTTTAGCTCACAGAGCATTGTCTAGACTGGATACAATTGTATCACTTCTCAGCTGAGAGCAGGACTAGCTATGTACAATGTATCAGTCTGGGGTCCAGGATGTTTAGCTCACAGAGCATTGTCTAGACTGGATACAATTGTATCTTCTCAGCTGAGAGCAGGACTAGCTATGTACAATGTATCAGTCTGGAGTCCAGGATGTTTAGCTCACAGAGCATTGTCCAGACTGGATACAATTGTATCACTTCTCAGCTGAGAGCAGGACGAGCTTTGTACAATGTATCAGCCTGGAGTCCAGGATGTTTAGCTCACAGAGCATTGTCCAGACTGGATACAATTGTATCACTTCTCAGCTGAGAGCAGGACGAGCTTTGTACAATGTATCAGCCTGGAGTCCAGGATGTTTAGCTCACAGAGCATTGTCTAGACTGGATACAATTGTATCCCTTCTCAGCTGAGAGCAGGACTAGCTATGTACAATGTATCAGCCTGGAGTCCAGGATGTTTAGCTCACAGAGCATTGTCTAGACTGGATACAATTGTATCCCTTCTCAGCTGAGAGCAGGACTAGCTATGTACAATGTATCAGTCTGGGGTCCAGGCTGTTTAGCTCACAGAGCATTGTCTAGACTGGATACAATTGTATCACTTCTCAGCTGAGAGCAGGACTAGCTATGTACAATGTATCAGTCTGGGGTCCAGGATGTTTAGCTCACAGAGCATTGTCTAGACTGGATACAATTGTATCACTTCTCAGCTGAGAGCAGGACTAGCTATGTACAATGTATCAGTCTGGAGTCCAGGCGGTTTAGGAGTTAACAAGGCGATAAATAACAATCACATGGTGGCGGATGAATCCTCGGCTGAGCCACATAACAGCAGATGGGGATGTGTTGGGCTTCTGTATTGCAGATGGTTTATTTCTTCCTAGGTGATATTTTCCATCTTCTATTGAATTTCCTCGCAGGAATATACAAAACACTTTCCAGCTTCTGTGGATGATAATAGATCCCCCCCCCCCCCCCCCACAAAATCATTAGGAATCGCCGATAAAAGTGACCGTAGGAGCCGCTCCAGGTCTCCACACAGTATATTGATCATTGTATAGTGAAAAATTCTGCAGTTTTCTAATATACCTTGTGTTTAAATTTTATCACCATTTTTAATATCTCTGCTTGCTGCCAGTGAATGGGATCATCCTGATTTACATATACCCAAATCCCTCTTAACCCTGTTACCTGCTCAGGTTGGCGTTCATTTAGTCATTCGGGAACCATAAGGACCAGTCCTGTGCAAACATATCTTATAAGAGAAATAATAAGGATTATAGATCATCAGCTTCATTATAATACAAAACCACAGGAGAATAGTGACAGGATCTTCCTTATGATCTAATAACATACCGTACATACATTCTAATTTCCCAGTTATTACTTCAGTAAATCCCTTGTAATATGTTCAATTAAATATTTTTAGCTTATTATATACATAAAGAATAGAAGCCGTGAAATAAACATGACAACCCACATGGGTATAAGGAAAATGCTTGGACCAAGACCGCACATGATCTTTACATGGTGCTAACAGGGAGGTAATTCCACTAGCATATATTGGAAGGTGCCCAAGGGGGCAAGTTTAGGGGGCGGCATAATATAAATATATATATATATATATATATATATATATATATATATATGTGTGTGTGTTTTTGTTTTTTTTATATTATGATATATTATGTACATGAACAATTTAAAGGGGTTATCCAGGAAAAAAACGTATTTTAAAAAAAATCAACTGGCTCTGGAAAGTTAAACAGATTTGTAAATTACTTCTATTATAAAATCTTAATCCTTTCAGTACTTATGAGCTTCTGAAGTTAAGGTTTTTCTTTTCTGTCTAAGTGCTCTCTGATGACACGTGTTTCAGGAACCGCCCATGTTTAGAAACAAATCCCCATAGCAAACCTCTTCTAAACTGGGCGGTTCCCGAGACACGTGCTTAAAAGGGTATTCCGCCCGGAAAACATCTTATCCCCTATCCCAGCGACAGGAACCAACCCCCCCCCCCCCCCATATACCCCTACTACTTGTCACGATGCCGGCTGGCAGGAGGTGGATCCTCTGTGCCAGAGAGGGATTGGCGTGGACCGTGCTAGTGGACCGGTTCTAAGTCACTACTGGTTTTCACCAGAGCCCGCCGCAAAGCGGGATGGTCTTGCTGCGGCGGTAGTGACCAGGTCGTATCCACTAGCAACGGCTCAACCTCTCTGACTGCTGAAGATAGGCGCGGTACAAGGGAGTAGACAGAAGCAAGGTCGGACGTAGCAGAAGGTCGGGGCAGGCAGCAAGAATCGTAGTCAGGGGCAACGGCAGGAGGTCTGGAACACAGGCTAGGAACACACAAGGAAACGCTTTCACTGGCACAATGGCAACAAGATCCGGCGAGGGAGTGCAGGGGAAGTGAGGTATACAAAGGGAGTGCACAGGTGAACACACTAATTAGAACCACTTGCGCCAATCAGCGGCGCAGTGGCCCTTTAAATCGCAGAGACCCGGCGCGCGCGCCCTAGGGAGCGGGGCCGCGCGCGCCGGGACAGGACCGACGGAGAGCGAGTTAGGTACGGGAGCCGGGGTGCGCATCGCGAGCGGGCGCCACCCGCATCGCGAATCGCATCCCGGCTGGAGGCGGTATCGCAGCGCACCGGGTCAGTGGATCTGACCGGAGCGCTGCAGTAGCGAGAGTGTAGCGAGCGCTCCGGGGAGGAGCGGGGACCCGGAGCGCTCGGCGTAACAGTACCCCCCCCCCTTGGGTCTCCCCCTCTTCTTAGAGCCTGAGAACCTGAGGAGCAGACTTTTGTCTAGGATATTGTCCTCAGGTTCCCAGGATCTCTCTTCAGGACCACAACCCTCCCAATCGACCAAAAAAAAAGTTTTCCCTCTGACCTTCTTGGAGGCCAGTATCTCCTTTACGGAGAAGATGTCCGAGGAGCCGGAAACAGGAGTGGGAGAAACAAGTTTGGGAGAGAAACGGTTGATGATGAGTGGTTTAAGAAGAGAAACGTGAAAGGCATTAGGAATACGAAGAGAAGGAGGAAGAAGAAGTTTGTAAGAGACAGGATTAATCTGGCACAAAATTTTGAAAGGACCAAGATAGCATGGTCCCAATTTGTAGCTAGGGACACGGAAGCGGACATATTTAGCGGAGAGCCATACCTTGTCTCCAGGAGAAAAAATGGGGGGAGCTCTTCTTTTCTTATCAGCAAACTTCTTCATGCGTGATGAAGCCTGTAAGAGAGAATTTTGGGTCTCTTTCCATATGGTGGAAAGATCACGAGATATTTCATCCACAGCGGGCAAACCAGAGGGCAAGGGAGTAGGGAGGGGGGGAAGAGGGTGACGGCCGTACACCACGAAAAATGGGGATTTGGAGGAAGATTCAGAGACTCTGAAGTTATACGAGAATTCGGCCCATGGTAGAAGATCTGCCCAGTCATCCTGGCGGGAGGAAACAAAATGCCGTAAATAATCACCCAGGACCTGATTAATTCTTTCTACTTGCCCATTGGATTGAGGATGATAGGTGTCACGATGCCGGCTGGCAGGTAGTGGATCCTCTGTGTCAGAGAGGGATGGCGAGGACCGCGCTAGTGGACCGGTTCTAAGCCACTACAGGTTTTCACCAGAGCCCGCCGCAAAGCGGGATGGTCTTGCTGCGGCGGTAGTGACCAGGTCGTATCCACTAGCAACGGGTCACCTCTCTGACTGCTGAAGATAGGCGCGGTACAAGGGAGTAGGCAGAAGCAAAGTCGGACGTAGCAGAAGGTCGGGGGCAGGCGGCAAGGTTCGTAGTCAGGGGAGATAGCAGAAGTTCTGGTACACAGGCTTTAAACACACAAAACGCTTTCACTAGGCACAAGGGCAACAAGATCCGGCAAGGAAGTGCATGGGAGGAGGTTAGATATAGTCAGGGACCAGGTGGAAGCCAATTAAGCTAATTGGGCCAGGCACCAATCATTGGTGCACTGGCCCTTTAAGTCTCAGGGAGCTGGCGCGCGCGCGCCCTAGAGAGCGGAGCCGCGCGCGCCAGCACATGACAGCAGGGGACGGGAACGGGTAAGTGACCTGGGATGCGATTCGCGAGCGGGCGCGTCCCGCTGTGCGAATCGCATCCCCAACGGCCATGACAGAGCAGCGCTCCCGGTCAGCGGGACTGACCGGGGAGCTGCAGGGAGAAAGACGCCGTGAGCGCTCCGGGGAGGAGCGGGGGCCCGGAGCGCTAGGCGTAACAGTACCCCCCCCCTTAGGTCTCCCCTTCTCTTTGTCCGGTAACTGCCTCCCCTGGGATGAGGACACCGGGAAAGGATGGAGGGATTCCACAACGGCAGGCAGAACAGCAGGAGTAGGAATGGGGAGAGAGGGCAGAGGGCGAGACCTGGCACGGGGCAGTGTGACACCAGGACGAGGGCCATGAGGGGACACAGAGGCTTGCCTGATGGGACTGGGAGGGGGGGAGAGGCATTTCCTGTGGCAGGCAGAGTCCTTAATGACCTTAAGGGGACCGGATACAGGAGGAACCACAGGATCACGGCAGGGAGTACTGGGAACCGGTTGAAGGCAGTCCTTGGAACAAGAGGGACCCCAACTCTTGATCTCCCCAGTGGACCAATCCAGGGTTGGGGAATGGTGTTGAAGCCAGGGTAGTCCAAGGAGAACTTCAGAAGTGCAATTAGGAAGGACAAAAAATACAATTTCCTCGTGATGAGGTCCGATGCACATTAGGAGGGGTTCCGTGCGGTAACGCACGGTGCAATCCAACCTGGCTCCGTTGACCGCGGAAATGTGGAGTGGCTTGACAAGACGGGTCACCGGAATGCGGAATTTATTCACTAAGGACTCCCGAATAAAATTCCCAGAAGCTCCAGAGTCCAGGCAGGCTACGGCTGAGAGGGGAGAGCTGGCTGAAGTAGAAATCCGAACAGGCACCGTGAGACGTGGAGAAGCCGACTTAGCATCAAGAGACGCCACACCCACGAGAGCTGGGTGCGAGCGTGCGTTTCCCAGACGTGGAGGACGGATTGGGCAATCCACCAAAAAATGTTCAGTACTGGCACAGTACAGACAAAGATTCTCTTCCTTACGGCGATTCCTCTCTTCCAGGGTCAGGCGAGACCGATCCACTTGCATGGCCTCCTCGGCGGGAGGCCTAGGCGCAGTTTGCAGTGGAGACTGTGGGAGAGGTGTCCAGAGATCTAAGTCTTTTTCCTGGCGGAGTTCTTGATGCCTCTCAGAAAAACGCATGTCAATGCGAGTGGCTAGATGAATGAGTTCATGCAGGTTAGCAGGAGTCTCTCGTGCGGCCAGAACATCTTTAATGTTGCTGGATAGGCCTTTTTTAAAGGTCGCGCAGAGAGCCTCATTATTCCAGGACAGTTCAGAAGCAAGAGTACGGAATTGTATGGCGTACTCGCCAACGGAAGAATTACCCTGGACCAGGTTCAGCAGGGCAGTCTCAGCAGAAGAGGCTCGGGCAGGTTCCTCAAAGACACTTCGAATTTCCGAGAAGAAGGAGTGTACAGAGGCAGTGACGGGGTCATTGCGGTCCCAGAGCGGTGTGGCCCATGACAGAGCTTTTCCAGACAGAAGGCTGACTACGAAAGCCACCTTAGACCTTTCAGTAGGAAACTGGTCCGACATCATCTCCAAGTGCAGGGAACATTGCGAAAGAAAGCCACGGCAAAACTTAGAGTCCCCATTAAATTTGTCCGGCAAGGACAGGCGGAGGCTAGGAGTGGCCACTCGCTGCGGAAGGGGTGCAGGAGCTGGCGGAGGAGATGATTGCTGCTGAAGTTGCGACACAATGGTGAATACTTCCGACAGCTGGTGGGTTAGATGGGCGATCTGTCGGGATTGCTGGGCGACCACCGTGGTGATATCAGAGATGTAAGGCAGAGGGACGTCAGCGGGATCCATGGCCGGATCTACTGTCACGATGCCGGCTGGCAGGTAGTGGATCCTCTGTGTCAGAGAGGGATGGCGAGGACCGCGCTAGTGGACCGGTTCTAAGCCACTACAGGTTTTCACCAGAGCCCGCCGCAAAGCGGGATGGTCTTGCTGCGGCGGTAGTGACCAGGTCGTATCCACTAGCAACGGGTCACCTCTCTGACTGCTGAAGATAGGCGCGGTACAAGGGAGTAGGCAGAAGCAAAGTCGGACGTAGCAGAAGGTCGGGGGCAGGCGGCAAGGTTCGTAGTCAGGGGAGATAGCAGAAGTTCTGGTACACAGGCTTTAAACACACAAAACGCTTTCACTAGGCACAAGGGCAACAAGATCCGGCAAGGAAGTGCATGGGAGGAGGTTAGATATAGTCAGGGACCAGGTGGAAGCCAATTAAGCTAATTGGGCCAGGCACCAATCATTGGTGCACTGGCCCTTTAAGTCTCAGGGAGCTGGCGCGCGCGCGCCCTAGAGAGCGGAGCCGCGCGCGCCAGCACATGACAGCAGGGGACGGGAACGGGTAAGTGACCTGGGATGCGATTCGCGAGCGGGCGCGTCCCGCTGTGCGAATCGCATCCCCAACGGCCATGACAGAGCAGCGCTCCCGGTCAGCGGGACTGACCGGGGAGCTGCAGGGAGAAAGACGCCGTGAGCGCTCCGGGGAGGAGCGGGGGCCCGGAGCGCTAGGCGTAACAATAGGCAGAAGAAAAGTTTAATTTAATCTTGAGTTGTTTACAGAGAGCCCTCCAGAATTTTGACACGAATTGGACGCCTCTGTCCGAGACGATCTGTGTGGGCAACCCGTGAAGACGAAAAATGTGTACAAAAAATTGTTTTGCCAACTGAGGCGCTGAAGGGAGACCAGGAAGAGGGATGAAATGTGCCATCTTGGAGAATCGATCAACGACCACCCAAACAACAGTGTTGCCACGGGATGGGGGTAAGTCTGTAATAAAGTCCATACCAATCAGAGACCAAGGCTGTTCGGGGACAGGCAGAGGATGGAGAAGACCAGCGGGCTTCTGGCGAGGAGTCTTATCCCGGGCACAGACAGTGCAGGCTCGCACAAAATCCACAACATCCGTCTCCAGAGTCGGCCACCAATAGAAACGAGAGATGAGTTGCACGGATTTCTTGATGCCCGCATGACCTGCGAGATGGGAGGAGTGACCCCATTTGAGGATTCCGAGGCGTTGGCGTGGAGAGACGAAGGTCTTCCCTGGAGGAGTTTGCCTGATGGAGGCTGGAGAAGTGGAGATCAGGCAGTCAGGAGGAATGATGTGTTGCGGAGAGAGCTCTACTTCCGAGGCATCCGAGGAACGAGAGAGAGCATCGGCCCTAATGTTCTTATCGGCAGGCCGAAAGTGAATTTCAAAATTAAATCGGGCAAAGAACAGAGACCACCTGGCCTGGCGAGGATTCAGCCGTTGGGCAGACTGGAGATAGGAGAGGTTCTTGTGATCGGTGTAAATAATAACTGGAAATCTTGATCCTTCCAGCAGATGCCTCCATTCCTCAAGTGCTAATTTAATGGCTAGTAGCTCTCGATCCCCGATGGAGTAGTTCCTCTCCGCCGGAGAGAAGGTCCTAGAAAAAAAAACACAAGTAACAGCATGCCCGGAAGAATTTTTTTGTAGAAGGACCGCTCCAGCTCCTACTGAGGAGGCATCAACCTCCAATAGGAAGGGTTTAGATGGGTCAGGTCTGGAGAGCACGGGAGCCGAAGAAAAGGCAGACTTGAGCTGTTTAAAGGCGTCTTCCGCTTGAGGAGGCCATGACTTAGGATTGGCATTCTTTTTGGTTAAAGCCACGATAGGAGCCACAATGGTAGAAAAATGTGGAATAAATTGTCTGTAATAATTGGCGAACCCCAAAAAACGTTGGATAGCACGGAGTCCGGAGGGGCGTGGCCAATCTAAGACGGCAGAGAGTTTGTCTGGATCCATTTGTAGTCCCTGGCCAGAGACCAAGTATCCTAAGAAAGGAAGAGATTGACATTCAAACAGACATTTCTCCATTTTGGCATAAAGTTGATTGTCACGAAGTCTCTGAAGAACCATGCGGACATGCTGGCGGTGTTCTTCTAGGTTGGCAGAAAAAATCAGGATATCGTCCAGATACACAACAACACAGGAATATAAGAGATCACGAAAAATTTCATTAACAAAGTCTTGGAAGACGGCAGGGGCGTTGCACAGGCCAAAGGGCATGACCAGATACTCAAAGTGTCCATCTCTAGTGTTAAATGCCGTTTTCCATTCATCCCCCTCTCTGATGCGGATGAGATTATAAGCACCTCTTAAGTCCAGTTTGGTAAAGATGTGGGCACCTTGGAGGCGATCAAAGAGTTCAGAGATGAGAGGTAGGGGGTAGCGGTTCTTTACCGTGATTTTATTAAGACCGCGGTAGTCAATGCAAGGACGTAGGGAGCCATCTTTTTTGGACACAAAGAAAAATCCGGCTCCGGCAGGAGAGGAGGATTTGCGGATAAAGCCCTTTTTTAAATTTTCCTGGATGTACTCAGACATAGCAAGAGTCTCTGGGGCAGAGAGAGGGTAAATTCTGCCCCGGGGTGGAGTAGTGCCCGGGAGGAGGTCAATAGGACAGTCATAAGGCCTGTGAGGAGGCAAAGTCTCAGCTTGTTTTTTGCAAAAAACATCCGCAAAGTCCATATAGGCCTTAGGGAGACCGGTTACAGGGGGAGCCACAGGGTCACGGCAAGGAGAACTGGGAACCGGTTTAAGGCAGTCCTTGAAACAAGAGGAACCCCAACTCTTGATCTCCCCAGTGGACCAATCCAGGGTTGGGGAATGGTATTGAAGCCAGGGTAGTCCGAGGAGAATTTCGGAAGTGCAATTGGGGAGGACCAAAAACTCAATTTTCTCGTGATGAGGTCCGATGCACATTAGGAGGGGCTCCGTGCGGAAACGTATGGTACAGTCCAATCTTTCATTGTTAACACAATTGATGTAGAGGGGTCTGGCGAGACTGGTCACCGGGATGTTGAACCTGTTGATGAGAGAGGCCAAAATAAAATTTCCTGCAGATCCGGAATCCAAGAAGGCCATAGTAGAGAAGGAGAAGGTAGAGGCAGATATCCGCACAGGCACAGTAAGACGTGGAGAAGCAGAGTTGACATCAAGGACTGTCTCACCGTTGTGCGGAGTCAGCGTACGTCTTTCCAGGCGGGGAGGACGGATAGGACAATCCTTCAGGAAGTGTTCGGTACCGGCACAGTACAGGCAGAGATTCTCCATGCGGGGTCGTGTCCTCTCTTGAGGTGTCAGGCGAGACCGGTCGACCTGCATAGCCTCCACGGCGGGAGGCACAGGAACGGATTGCAGGGGACCAGAGGAGAGAGGAGCCGGGGAGAAAAAACGCCTCATGCGAACAAAGTCCATATCCTGGCGGAGCTCCTGACGCCTTTCGGAAAAACGCATGTCAATGCGAGTGGCTAGATGAATGAGTTCATGTAGGTTAGCAGGGATTTCTCGTGCGGCCAGAACATCTTTAATGTTGCTGGATAGGCCTTTTTTAAAGGTCGCGCAGAGGGCCTCATTATTCCAGGATAGTTCAGAAGCAAGAGTACGGAATTGTACGGCGTACTCGCCAACGGAAGAATTACCCTGGACCAGGTTCAACAGGGCAGTCTCAGCAGAAGAGGCTCGGGCAGGTTCCTCAAAGACACTTCGAATTTCCGAGAAGAAGGAGTGTACAGAGGCAGTGACGGGGTCATTGCGGTCCCAGAGCGGTGTGGCCCATGACAGAGCTTTTCCAGACAGAAGGCTGACTACGAAAGCCACCTTAGACCTTTCAGTAGGAAACTGGTCCGACATCATCTCCAAGTGCAGGGAACATTGAGAAAGAAAGCCACGGCAAAATTTAGAGTCCCCATCAAATTTATCCGGCAAGGATAGTCGTAGGCCTGAAGCGGCCACTCGCTGCGGAGGAGGTGCAGGAGCTGGCGGAGGAGATGATTGCTGAAGCTGTGGTAGTAGCTGCTGTAGCATCACGGTCAGTTGAGACAGCTGGTGGCCTTGTTGCGCTATCTGTTGTGACTGCTGGGCGACCACCGTGGTGAGGTCGGCGACAACTGGCAGAGGGACTTCAGCGGGATCCATGGCCGGATCTACTGTCACGATGCCGGCTGGCAGGAGGTGGATCCTCTGTGCCAGAGAGGGATTGGCGTGGACCGTGCTAGTGGACCGGTTCTAAGTCACTACTGGTTTTCACCAGAGCCCGCCGCAAAGCGGGATGGTCTTGCTGCGGCGGTAGAGACCAGGTCGTATCCACTAGCAACGGCTCAACCTCTCTGACTGCTGAAGATAGGCGCGGTACAAGGGAGTAGACAGAAGCAAGGTCGGACGTAGCAGAAGGTCGGGGCAGGCAGCAAGGATCGTAGTCAGGGGCAACGGCAGGAGGTCTGGAACACAGGCTAGGAACACACAAGGAAACGCTTTCACTGGCACAATGGCGACAAGATCCGGCGAGGGAGTGCAGGGGAAGTGAGGTATACATAGGGAGTGCACAGGTGAACACACTAATTAGAACCACTTGCGCCAATCAGCGGCGCAGTGGCCCTTTAAATCGCAGAGACCCGGCGCGCGCGCGCCCTAGGGAGCGGGGCCGCGCGCGCCGGGACAGGACCGACGGAGAGCGAGTCAGGTACGGGAGCCGGGGTGCGCATCGCGAGCGGGCGCCACCCGCATCGCGAATCGCATCCCGGCTGGAGGCGGTATCGCAGCGCACCGGGTCAGTGGATCTGACCGGAGCGCTGCAGTAGCGAGAGTGTAGCGAGCGCTCCGGGGAGGAGCGGGGACCCGGAGCGCTCGGCGTAACACTACTGTATTGTGTGTACTATTTTCACTTACTTAACTGCATCTGCTATGGAGTCCAGCAATGCCCACTCATTGGCTGACCACAACCCTGAAGGACTGGGGCCCTGATCAAAGTTCTCCTATGGGGCCCCATTCTACACCCTATGCCAGGTGTTACATAGCTCGAATCAGCTCTCATATACCTGTCATAGCGCTCGCTAACCCATCTACAATAACAGAAGCTGCAGAAGCTGCGCTGCCCTCCACAACATTTATCTGGAGGCCTTTTTTGATTTATTTAAATTTTTCGGATATCTGTCAAAAAAAAGTACATAGCGCAGAACACGGCATCAGATGAAAGGCCGCGCCGTCCTCTTCGGTCCTGACACATCATTAGGCTTAGTTTGTCAGAACAAAGATGATGACAGGGAGAAGGTTTCTCGTAATTTCTACAAGTCTAGAAAAATTTCTTCTTATTAAGATTTCCCAAAAATATGTTTCCTACAATGTAAGCGGGAACCGGGGAACAAAATATCCCAATAATGTCAGATCCAAAGATGACGGAGGCTCATTTGTCAGCTGATCGCCAGCTGATCATTGCCTCGCGTAATGGCACCCTTTAGTAAGCAATCCCCAGGAATCTCAGGTTAGGAGAAAAATCTAGAGGGAAGTTAGTCGAAGTAAATGAAAAGTCAAAGAGAAAAGAGGTCACATGGTCTGTCATCTTCTAGTGCTGGTCAACCTGGCAAACTAATGCCGCAGTGGAGTGCAGACATGGCTTCTTTTGGCCAAGAGCGGGATCACCTGTAGAGACATGGCCCTGGACCCATTCATTGGTCTAATATCTTTTGGTGTCATTTGGTCTGGTGACCTAACACCACTGGGAAGTCTAGACAGGGGAGTTGGGCTTCTACCAAGACAGGAATGACTGGTTGTTTTGGAGCCGCATGTCTCCTACAGCCAAGAGCAGCATCTCCTTAAAAGGGGTACTCTACTGTCCGAGTGTTCGGAACATTTAGTTGCGAAGGCTCGGTTCCAGCTGTGGGGGTCGTTACGTCATGACCACGCCCCCTCATGACCTCATGCCATGCCCCCTCAATGCAAGTCTATGGGAGGGGGGGTGGCGACTGCCACACCCCCTCCCATAGACTTGCATTGAGGGGCGTGGCGTACAGAAAACAGCTTATTTGAAATAGTGATTTAATAGGATTCTACATCATACAATAGGGTTGCAGCACTCGTGATACTACAACCCTCATCATTCACTATCATCTACGTACACAACTCTACTTCTGGCGTCACAAACTCGACATTTGCGCATCCTAATCTCGCTAGTCTGTTACATCCGCCTCTCACAATAGCAATTGCCTTTTGCCGAACATTAGCACAGCTCTAGCCTTGTATTCCCACAGCGGTGGCAGCAGAGAGCACTGTGGTCAGACTGGAAAGAACTACACAACTTCCTCTGCTGATAAGTACTGGAAGGATTAAGATTTTTTTTATAGAAGTAATTTACTAATCTGTTTAACTTTCCGGCACCAGTTGATTTAAAAAAAAAAAAAAAATTCCAGCGGAGTACCCCTTTAAATCAGAGGAACTTCATTTACTTCTAATTCAAATGTTTGGATGTAGCCGAATATTCTGTAATAACAACAATGCCTGACAAACTGCGCCCCCCGCAGCGCTCGCCGCTCAGAAGGATCTGCTACTACACACTGACTAATCGTGGAACAATTATTTATAGTCTCTTCACGCTACTGCATAGAATTCCATGAATCGCTGTTTTCACATTATTGTTACCCGTTTTCTTTCAGAGAGTTGTAAAGGCCTTCAGTGCATCTATTTTTATCCATTATTGTAGCTTTC